>NC_053439.1:23819772-24104694 GCF_007990345.1 Gossypium hirsutum
GATTTCCAATCGGAACAGTGGTTTTGGGACCACACATCCGAGTCTGAAAAATATTTTAATATTTTTTTCTGTGTTTATTATGTGTGAATTTATATATGTGAAAGTTTCGTGAATTAATTTTATTGTTTGAGTGCTTAATTTGAGAATAGGGCTTAATCGAGTAAAATAAAAATTTAGTGGTTTTTTTAGAAAGGCCAATAGTGGTTGTTCTTTTAATATGAAGGTTTCATGTTGCAATTTTGCCATTGAATTAATGAATGGACGGCACTATGTATATATTATATAGTTTTATAGTAATTATAAAGGTTATAATAATAAATAATATATTATAAAGTTATTATAATAAAAAAACAAACATAAGTTAAAAAGCATTATCATTTCTTTTGTTTCTACTAACCGAATGTAAAAGAAAAGAAAAAGGAAAAACAAGCTAAGGGTTCGGCCATTTTGAATTTTGATTAAGGTTAGTTCTTTGTTCGGTTTTGATAATTTTTACGTTTTTGAGATCGTTGCTTTGTGTTCTTTAAAGCCCATGCTTCAATTTTGTGAATTGGTGATGATTTTGAAATTTGCCATTGATGTTAGCTTGATGTTTTTGTGGTTTGATGATGAAATATAAACTTTTGTTGATAGATTATTATGTTTAATTAAGTGATTTTTGATAAAAATGTGTATTAAGGATTAAATTGAGAAAAGTGTAAAATTCAATGTCAAATGTGTGAATAAACTAAAAATATGGGCTGCTAGTAGTATGGGTAGAATTCGGCCTAACAAGGATTTAGTGAAATTTTGTGTATTTTATGTAATTTTGAAATAAGGACTAAATTGAGAAAAATGAAATGTTAGGGGCTAAAATGCAAATTACCATTTATATGTTCTTGAATGAAAATTTAATGAAATGTTGAATAATTAAGTTAAATTTGATATTAATTAGATTGGAAAAAGTGGAAATCGGATTTGGATTGGGAAAATCGGAAGTTATCGATTAGTCGTTCCGGTCCGTTCGCGTTCGTACGAGGTAAGTTCATAAGTAAATAAATGCTGTTAAATTTGAATGTATATATGTTATATGTGCTGAATTTATCTTTAACAAATGTATGTGCATATGCTGAATTGAATTTAGAGTTGGAGAACTAGTTACGAGCTTGAATCGATAGAATTATGACGTCCGAAAAGCCCCGTACGAACCATAGGAATAGTTAGGATACATATGTCATGACATAGGATTCCGATATATGTTATCGTGTAAGACCACGTCTGGGACGTTGGCATCGATTTGAGATTTATGTATAAGACCATGTCTGGGACATCGGCATCATATTTGATTTCGTGTAAGACCCTGTCTGGGACAGTGGCATCGATATTGATTACATGTAAGACCACGTCTGGGACGTTGGCATTGTACGATTTTTTTTGAGCTATCCAAGTATCCTATTTGATTCTGAACGGTTCAACGGGGTATTCCGAGAAATAAATGAGTATATGAGTGTGCAGCCGAATCAGGTATGTTTGTGATGAATATGAATTTGAGCAATGAAAGTAAGTATGATTATGATTATTCGTTATATAATTTATGTGAAAATGAGATGTGAATTGTTATGCTTATTCGGGCTTGGAAGTGTATAAAAAGAAATTGATATATTTTTACGAATAAATTGTAATAAATGATCATGATTCGGTTGGTATGTAATGAAATTGTGGAAGCTTAATCCTACGAATGAGCTAATGGTAGATATATAAATTTGAAAAAAAACGGTTTATATGTCCATCCATAATTAACTCTAGTGAAGTTACCTAGTGTGGTCTTAAGAAATTGAGATTATGATGAATGTATATGTGGTTGAGATTTTTTAAATTCAGCTTAGTTAAATTGAATTATAAACATTATTGGAATGATTTATTTGCTTATGGCTTACTAAGCTTTCAAAGCTTACTCTGTGTGTTTTTCCTATGTTATAGAGTTTCGGAGACTTACTCGGTTGGAAGTCTGGGAGATCTCATCACACTATCAGTATTCATTTCGGTAAATAAACGCTTTGAGATTTGGTTATGTGGCATGTATAGGTTAGTTTTGATATATTTGATTTTTGAAATTTGTATATGTATATAGCCATGCGAAAATGGCTTGTTCATGATGCAAATGTTGGTAATTATTTTGGTCATGTTATAAGCTTAATTGAGAGGTATGATTTATGGTAAATATGTTGTGATGTTGGTTATATGATTTGGCAATGAGAAGTGGTAAGTAGGGTATATATTCGGCTTATTAATTAACTTACTTTGGTGGCATGAAAAGTGGTATAATATGGTTTGGTAAAAGGGGTCATTTGAATATCTATAAATGACATTGTTTTGATGTTAAGATATGAGATACTATGTTTATCTTATAGACTGGGTGATGGAGATGTTATGATTTATTGAGTTAAATTTGATAACCGAAAGGTTATTTTTTTAAATTGTTGGACATTTGAGATATGAATACATATGCCTATTTAATGTTTGCTTGTAGTTTGTTTTAAAAGGTCAAATCATTGTTCAATGATGGTTATAAAATGTGTTATATATATAGGTAGTTATATGTTCGGCTATGGTATTTGACTATTTAGGCTCGATTTTTAATGACAAAGAATGTATATGATCTAATTGATATGGAGGTTAATTGAATGATTGATTATTGAAAATATTAATTGGTTGTGTATATGAATTATAGGCATGATAATTCGCATGCGAATTAGGTATGGGGTTCATGTGTGTGGTTGAATATAACATGTTAGATATGCTATTTAGCTTGCAAATTAGATTTTTATGACTTGGCATTTGTATTCGAAAATGGTTAAATTTGATTTAGTAAAATGTACATAAGGTTATAATGTTTAAAATGCTATGATTTGGTAATTGAATTTAGAAATGACTTTTGGTTTTAGGGTGTTATGCACATGTTGGATGATGTAAAAAAAACTTAGTTGGTCATGTATAAAGTTACCTAACGTTTTATGTGCAAATGGTTATTAAACTGTGAGATATGGCTAAATTAGTTTAACAGGTGTATGTATAATTTTTATTAAATATTACGTTTGTTATTTAGTTTGGTTTTGATATTTGATGGCTTGGCTTAAAGTTTTGAATTAGCAAACGTAATTGAAATGGTTAGATATTGAAATATAGTTCATATAAGAGAATGTTCGATAAGCATGATTGTGTGGTTAGATATGTGATTCGAATAAATGATTTTACTTGTATGAATAAGAGATTGGTTTATAATTTATTTCGAAAAATTTATAAGGGAGAATACATTACTGGGCCTATGAATTGTAAAGAATGTCTGTTTGAATGTGTTTTGTTTGGTAATACCTCGTAACCTAGTCCGGCGACGGACACGGGTTAGGGGTGTTACATTTTATTGGTATCAGGCTATGTTTAGTCGGTTCTAGGATAACATAGCTAATGTAGTCTAGCTATACATGCCATATATAACTGTGATAGTGTGATATCTCCCGACTCTGAAAAAATTGTTTTGGTGAGACAGATGTGTTTTTCCAACCGAGCTAATTCTGATAGTACAAAAGTAAATACTCAAATTTTGAGTGAAAATGTGTTGATTATGAGTGAAACTCATAAAGGTAGGACCAAATTGTATGAATGTTGTTATTGATAAATGTTGTACTTATATGAGCATATGAGATATGATATTTGAGTTACGATTGCTATCTGAAATGTTATTTGATTAGTGATTTGATTGGTATATGAATAATGTGTTAAGAACAAAAGTGATTATAAGCAATGTTTAGTAAATGTTTGAGAATGTGAAATTTTAATAAATTGGCTATTTGTAATAGTATGTGTTATGTCATTTATGTCCGAGTTAATTTGAGGCTTTACTACCCTCACCCTTATCAGTAAAATTTACAATGAAATCGTAAGATTTGGATCAATAAGCTCACAAGTGTGGAGTTACAGAGGTTTGTGTTTGAAAATTACTAATGTGGTCAGATAAGAGAATGGGTCAGCAAATTGAGAAGTGCTATAAGAGATATTGAATCGTTTTAATGGCCATTCGTATTATGCAAAGTCGCTTTTAACGAAGAAGTGAATTTGATGAAATAAAATATTCAGGTTGATATATATATAGAAAGGTATTAACTGAAAGTTCTTTGAATTGATTTTTGTTATTGATGGGATAATATGGACTAATGATGACAGAATTAGACAGTTGAATAATGTTTGAATGTATTGATGGCTGAGTGCAGTGGTTATATCGAACAGTTACTATGATTTCTTCTGAGCATTCTATGTGTACATTTATCCCAGAAGTATATGTGACTGTTTAATTTTAGAAGGAATTCTTATCGTTAAGAATATTATTAAACATACTAATAGACAAAGCATGTAGGTCTGTTTGGTTATGTTCGACATTGCTCGTCTTTCTCTAGTATTTTTCCATTGTGTGGATATGAAAGTCGACGGTAAAATTGTATAGGCTAATATTCTGTTTCTACTGGTTAATGTTCTGTTGAATATACGTGAAGATTATATTACTTCTGTTACTGTGATCTCAGTATTTATGATGAGTTGTTTTTTGAAATTTTCTGGATATCATCGGAATTGTTATCATTTTATATGGGCTGTAATTTCCAGATATCATGTGTAGCTTCATATGTTGAAATTCCGCTATCCTGGTTTTCTTATGATTCTATGTGATTTCTATAAGAGATATCCATTTGACGGAAATGGTTATATCTATTATAATTTTGTTTTGAAATATGGGAGTACTGCAGTACTGTTATCAGAGTTATAGAAGTTGTGTTTTGAATTGGTTGCTGTTTAAACCATATTTGATTTTCTTCTGTGTTCAAATGCTTTATTAACAGCCAGGATAATATCTATTTATAGGGTTGAGACATCGTTCTCCTTAAGGCCCAATGATTTCTATTTGATAAAGGTGAATTCAGTATAATTCAGAACTTCGATGATTAAAAGGTGAGACAGCTTTATCATAAACTCTTTTCTAGTTCTCGTAAAAGGTTTGACATGGCAAAAGTGAAAATGATAGAAGATCAAGATCAAATCTAGAAAATGATATATTTGGGGCTATCCTTTTAACGAGAAGAAAAGATTTCTTCGAAAGTCTGATTCAGCGGTTTAGTCTGATTTGAATTATTTGATTAAAAGATAATTGGGTTATATGTGTTTGAATCTATCCACCAGACTGGAAATAAACTTTGAACGTACATATGTGAATTGAGGGATAGTTTGGAAGAAGAATTTGTATTATTGAAGATTTGATACAGAATTATATCTATCAAAACGATTCTATCTGGGAAATGTTGTAGTAAATTAAAGTTAGTTCGATTGTTGAAGTTTTCCTTTTTGCACGAAGATATTGTCAACCGAAACATCAGTATCGTTCAGCCTAACTTGAATAAAAAGTTTACGATTCTCAGTAATGTGTCAATGAACGGTTTGAAGTGTGTTCTAATAGAAGAGTGTACAGAGATATCTTATGATTCCATATAGTTAAAGCTGTATGAAAAGAGTTATGTGTCATATTTGATGACTCAAAAAGATCTGAATTTAAGACAACGTCGATGCTTAGAGTTGTTAAAAGACTACGAGCTTGTACTTGACTATTATCTGGGAAAGGCTAATGTTGTTGCTGATGCTTTAAGTAAAAAAAAAATCGTTATTTTCTTTGCGAGTAATGAATGCGCATATGACTATGTCCAATGATGGTTCGATAATAGCTGAATTAAAAGCTAGACCGTTATTTGTTCAACAAATTTGTGATGCTCAGAAAGTTTATAATGATTTGTTAGCAAAACGAGCTCAATGTGAATCGAGTGGTGTAACAGAGTTTCGAGTTGATACCAATGATTGTTTGAGGTTTAGAAACTGAATATGTGTTCCGAAGAATTCAAAGTTGATTCATATGATTTTGAACGAAGCTTATAATAGTTGATTATTGTTCACCCGGGTAGTACAAAAATATATAATGATCTGAAATAGCTTTATTGGTGGCATGGTATGAAACGAGATATTTCTGACTTTATTTCGAAATGTTTAGTTTGTCAACAAGTGAAAGTAGAGCATCAAGTACCTTCTAGGTTACTTTAGCCGATTATGATACCCGAGTGGAAGTGGGATAGAGTTACAATGGATTTTGTATCTAGTTTACTGTTGACACGGAGTAAGAAAGATGCAATCTGGGTTATTGTGGATAGATTGACTAAATCAACACACTTTATTTCGGTTTGTACAGATATTCACTTGATAAGCTGTCTGAATTATATGTTTCTCAGATTGTGAGATTGCATAGAGTACCTATTTCTATTGTTTCAGACAGAGACCCGAGGTTCACATCGTGATTTTGGAAGAAACTGCAAGATGTTTTAGGTATGAAACTACACTTTAGCACAGCTTTCCATCCGCAAATAGATGGTCAATCTGAACGAATCTTTCAGATACTTGAGGATATGTTGAGATGTTGCGTTCTCGAGTTTGAAGGTACGTAGGATCAATACTTACCTTTGATTGAATTTGCATATAATAATAGCTTTCAATCTAGTATCAAAATGGCACTTTACGAGGCTTTATACAGTCTTAAATGTTGTACACCATTGTATTAGACCGAGCTCAGAGAAAATAAGATACACGGGGTCGATTTGATTAAAGAGACTGAACAGAAAGTGAAAGTGATTCGTGATAGTCTGAAAATAGCATCGGATTGTCAGAAATCATATACAGACTTGAAAAGAAAGGATATAGAATTTCAGATCGAAGATAAAGTCTTTTTGAATGTGGAAGAAAATACTCAGATTTGGTCGTAAAGGCAAATTGAGTCCGCGATTCATTGGACCATATGAGATTATAGAGCATATCGGGTCGGTTGCTTATAGACTGTTGTTGCTACCTGAACTAGAAAAGATTCATAATGTATTCCATGTTTCGATGCTTCATAGATACTGATCCGATCCTTCGCATGTGATCAGTTTGACCGAGATTGAAATTAAGTCTAATATGTCATATGAAGAAGAACCGATTAGCATTCTGGCTCGTGAGGTTAAAGAATTACGAAATAAGAAAATTTTGTTAGCCAAAGTACTGTGGCATAAACACGGAGTTGAGGAAGCAACCTGAGAACCAGAGGATGCAATGAAAGAACGTTGCCCACACCTACTCACCTGTAAGATTTTCGAGGACGAAAATCCCTAAGTGGGGGAGAGTTGTAATAGCCCAATTTTGACCCAAATCGGAACAGTGGTTTCGGGACCACACATCCGAGTCTGAAAAATATTTTAATATTTTTTTCTATGTTTATTATGTGTGAATTTATATATGTGAAAGTTTCGTGAATTAATTTTATTGTTTGAGTGCTTAATTTGAGAATAGGGCTTAATCGAGTAAAATAAAAATTTAGTGGTTATTTTTAGAAAGGCCAAATAGTGGTTGTTCTTTTAATATGAAGGTTTCATGTTGCAATTTTGCCATTGAATTAATGAATGGACGGCACTATGTATATATTATATAGTTTTTATAGTAATTATAAAGGTTATAATAATAAATAATATATTATAAAGTTATTATAATAAAAAAACAAACATAAGTTAAAAAGCCATTATCATTTCTTTTGTTTCTACTAACCGAATGTAAAAGAAAAGAAAAAGGAAAGAACAAGCTAAGGGTTCGGCCATTTTGAATTTTGATTAAGGTTAGTTCTTTGTTCGGTTTTTGATAATTTTTACGTTTTTGAGATCGTTGCTTTGTGTTCTTTAAAGCCCATGCTTCAATTTTGTGAATTGGTGATGATTTTGAAATTTGCCATTGATGTTATCTTGATGTTTTTGTGGTTTGATGATGAAATATAAACTTTTGTTGATAGATTATTATGTTTAATTAAGTGATTTTTGATAAAAATGTGTATTAAGGATTAAATTGAGAAAAGTGTACAAATTCAAGGTTAAATGTGTGAATAAACTAAAAATATGGGCTGCTAGTAGTATGGGTAGAATTCGGCCTAACAAGGATTTAGTGAAATTTTGTGTATTTTATGTTATTTTGAAATAAGGACTAAATTGAGAAAAATGCAAAATGTTAGGGGCTAAAATGCAAATTTCCATTTATATGTTCTTGAATGAAAATTTAATGAAATGTTGAATAATTAAGTTAAATTTGATATTAATTAGATTGGAAAAAGTGGAAATCGGATTTGGATCGGGAAAATCGGAAGTTATCGATTAGTCGTTCCGGTCCGTTCGCATTCGTACGAGGTAAGTTCATAAGTAAATAAATGCTGTTAAATTTGAATGTATATATGTTATATGTGCTGAATTTATCTTTAATAAATATATGTGCATATGCTGAATTGAATTTAGAGTTGGAGAACTAGTTACGAGCTTGAATCGATAGAATTACGACGTCCGAAAAGCCCCATACGAACCATAGGAATAGTTAGGATACATATGTCATGACATAGGATTCCGATATATGTTATCGTGTAAGACCACGTCTGGGACGTTGGCATCGATTTGAGATTTATGTATAAGACCATGTCTGGGACATCGGCATCATATTTGATTTCGTGTAAGACCCTGTCTGGGACAGTGGCATCGATATTGATTACATGTAAGACCACGTCTGGGACGTTGGCATTGTACGATTTTTTTTTGAGCTATCCAAGTATCCTATTTGATTCTGAACGGTTCAACAGGGTATTCCGAGAAATAAATGAGTATATGAGTGTGCAGCCGAATCAGGTATGTTTATGATGAATATGAATTTGAGCAATGAAAGTAAGTATGATTATGATTATTTGTTATATAATTTGTGTGAAAATGAGATGTGAATTGTTATGCTTATTCGGGCTTGGAAGTGTATAAAAAGAAATTGATATATTTTTTACGAATAAATTGTAATAAATGATCATGATTCGGTTGGTATGTAATGAAATTGTGGAAGCTTAATCCTACGAATGAGCTAATGGTAGATATATAAATTTAAAAAAAACGGTTTATATGTCCATCCATAATTAACTCTAGTGAAGTTACCTAGTGTGGTCTTAAGAAATTGAGATTATGATGAATGTATATGTGGTTGAGATTTTTTAAATTCAGCTTAGTTAAATTGAATTATAAACATTATTGGAATGATTTATTTGCTTATGGCTTACTAAGCTTTCAAAGCTTACTCTGTGTGTTTTTCCTATGTTATAGAGTTTCGGAGACTTGCTCTGGTTGGAAGTCTTGGGAGATCTCATCACACTATCCTGTATTCATTTCGGTAAATAAACGCTTTGAGATTTGGTTATGTGGCATGTATAGGCTAGTTTTGATATATTTGATTTTTGAAATTTGTATATGTATATAGCCATGCGAAAATGGCTTGTTCATGATGCAAATGTTGGCAATTATTTTTGGTCATGTTATAAGCTTAATTGAGAGGTATGATTTATGGTAAATATGTTGTGATGTTGGTTATATGATTTGGCAATGAGAAGTGGTAAGTAGGGTATATATTCGGCTTATTAATTAACTTACTTTGGTGGCATGAAAAGTGGTATAATATGGTTTGGTAAAAGGGGTCATTTGAATATCTATAAATGACATATTGTTTTGATGTTAAGATATGAGATACTATGTTTATCTTATAGACTGGGTGATGGAGATGTTATGATTTATTGAGTTAAATTTGATAACCGAAAGGTTATTTTTTTTAAATTGTTGGACATTTGAGATATGAATACATATGCCTATTTAATGTTTGCTTGTAGTTTCGTTTTAAAAAGGTCAAATCATTGATTCAATGATGGTTATAAAATGTGTTATATATATAGGTAGTTATATGTTCGGCTATGGTATTTGACTATTTAGGCTCGATTTTTGAATGACAAAGAATGTATATGATCTAATTGATATGGAGGTTAATTGAATGATTGATTATTGAAAATATTAATTGGTTGTGTATATGAATTATAGGCATGATAATTCGCATGCGAATTAGGTATGGGGTTCATGTGTGTGGTTGAATATAACATGTTAGATATGCTATTTAGCTTGCAAATTAGATATTTTATGACTTGGCATTTGTATTCGAAAATGGTTAAATTTGATTTAGTAAAATGTACATAAGGTTATAATGTTTAAAATGCTATGATTTGGTAATTGAATTTAGAAATGACTTTTGGTTTTAGGGTGTTATGCACATGATTGGATGATGTAAAAAAAACTTAGTTGGTCATGTATAAAGTTACCTAACGTTTTATGTGCAAATGGTTATTAAACTGTGAGATATGGCTAAATTAGTTTAACAGGTGTATGTATAATTTTTATTAAATATTACGTTTGTTATTTAGTTTGGTTTTGATATTTGATGGCTTGGCTTGAAAGTTTTGAATTAGCAAACGTAATTGAAATGGTTAGATATTGAAATATAGTTCATATAAGAGAATGTTCGATAAGGCATGATATGTGTGGTTAGATATGTGATTCGAATAAATGATTTTGACTTGTATGAATAAGAGGTTGGTTTATCAATTTATTTCGAAAAATTTTATAAGGGAGAATACATTACTGGGCCTATGATTTGTAAAGAATGTCTGTTTTGAACTGTGTTTTGTTTGGTAATACCTCGTAACCTTAGTTCGGCGACGGACACGGGTTAGGGGTGTTACACTTACACATAAATGCGCATAATACATACTATCACAAATAGCCAATTCATTACTAATTTCACATTCTCAAAGCATTTAATAAACATTTGCTCTTAATCACTTTTGTTCTTAACACATAATTCATAAGCCAACTCAAATCACTAATTCACAATCGAAATTTCTATATAGCATCATAATACAAATATCATAACTCATGTGCTCATATAATTATAACATTTATCAATAAAAAAATGTTATACTCTTTGATCCATACCTTTACGAGTTTCAACTCATAATCAATACATTTTCACTCAAACATTTAAGTGTTTACTTCTATACTATCAGAATTAACTCAGTTGAAAAACATAACTGTTTCATCAATATAATTTTCGTCATAAAACAATACTGATAAGGGGGTGATGGTGAGGTCATAAAGCCTCTAACTGACTCTCATAGATACATATATATATGACTTTGCATTCATCATCAATGTAATATCATCATAACCACGTAGTTCATTCCAAGCAAATTAACACACCTATTTATTATGAATATTTTCTGTCACCCACAATTTTACACAATGAATTTACTTACTCGAGCTCAATATTAATATCTAATTAAATCCAATACTTACCTTTCATTTTACTTACCGACATTTATTCAATTAGAGAACGTCTTACAGAATTGAGTACTTCGTTTTCTCTATGCCATAGTATAACTATGGTCTTGCACATATTTACATATTGATGCCATCACCCAGCTATGGTCTTACACAGTAGCACATATCACACCGATGCCATATCCTACATATGGTCTTATACAAAAATCACATATCACATGTTGCCATGGTCCAACCTGGTCTTTTTCGTCAATTCATCACATATCACTGAACGAAAGTACTCATTCCTACGTTCTACTCAATTTAATCTTCTAATTCAATTTTCATACTATTATAATATTCATGATTCAATAATAAAGACATAAAACAAAACATCATATTACCTCTAATTTAACAATTAAACATAAGATTCTATCATATGAACGTACCGATTTCACTTATTCAAGCAAATATAAACACGCATTCCATCTATTTAAGTAAATTCGCTTACCATATTCACTTAATCAAATATGTTGAGCACATAGCATCATATGATCACCAACATACTTGGATGAGCTTATCACAACATAAACTTTCATTTCTTTTTTTTTCAACTTATGATCATCTCTTTTCATACATGAACACATACATATCACGAATTTCTATTCTTACCTTTCCAAATTCCAACATAACGTGAGAATATTTCATTTATCTCAATATCATTTTCAGCATTATCGAAATTAGCTCGGCTGAAAATCATCTCTGTCTTAACAAAACAATTTCGTTAGAGCCCGGAGATATCACACCCTCACGAGTCATAACATGGCATGTATAGCTGGAATCACATATGCTACGTTCGGTCCGAGAATCGAGTAAACCGTAGCTTTGATACCACTAAATGTAACACCCCTTACCTGATTCGACACTGGAATAGGGTACGAAGCATTACCAGAACACATACACTTATAAACATATTAAACCGAGTTATAAAATTTCATTCAAATTTAAACTCTTCAAACTTTTAACATGCTTTTATAAATCTTCACGTTATAACTTCAAAATACTATATTTGTAACAAATAGGGCTTTTGAGACCCAATACATACTCATGCAATTCAATACTTTATTTCCATTTCATTTAATTCACGATTCTCACGTTCACGATTTCGTTCAATTTCTTAATCCAATATATATTTCAATAACACAATAATTCATTTAATTCAAATCATATCATTTGCAATTTCTATTTAATTCACGTACAGTTCAATTTCATTAAGTTCAATACTAATACATATTTATCGTTTAACTTAACGTCCCCTTTTTGCATCATTTTACACTTCAAGCATGAACTTAGTATTTCATTTCCTTTCCACTCCTGTTTCCTATGCATATCACAGAAGATATAAACATTACACTCAACCATAGTCACAAGCTAGTTATTTTTGAAGACTAACCACATGATAAACCATTTTAATAAAGATTACAAACTTTAAACCTTACCACCCTTTTATGATCACAAGCATATTTCCATCTAGGCATTTACCATCTCAATGCATAATTTTATAAATTTAATGTGGCGTAATCCAACCACAACTTGGCCAAAGCCTAAGCATACACACCAAACATGCTAGCCAAATAAACATATAGTACAAGCATTATAAGCATGGATAAGCACCACATTTATTTATGTATCAAACTTATCAACATGAGTTAATTCATAAACCATTTCTGACATTGCTACATACCAAATCATATACCAAGTATACCACATACACATATTATGAAGCTTTATTTTCTCACATGAACTTTAACCATAACTAATAATGCACAATTATAAACATCATTTCTTTTCAATCATTTATCGATTATAATCGAGCATATGTTCAATTATACACAAAACATTCATATGCTCTTCCAATTTTCCTCCTCCTTCTCTCCATTCCACATCCTTAATGTGCATAACACACTTAGAAATAACAGTTTCTATAGTTTCACTATTCACTTACATGTATACTTAAAACTCTCTCTGAGTCAGAATCACTAAATTATTTTTACCCGAAGTTACAGAGCTCTAAATTAAGAACCGTTAATTTTCCCCGAAACTAGATTCACATATATTCGTACCATAAAAGTTTTAGAATTTTTTGTTTAGCCAAATAGTACATTTTATTCCTTAAAATTTCCCCTATTTCACAGCTTGACTGCTTTGACCTCTCTTCACTAAAAATTTATTATCTCATTGTACAGAATTCATATATTGTTTCCGTTTGTTTCTCTTGAAAATTGATTCATTGAGGATTCTAATCATATAAACTTTATCGCATAATTATTTTTGTACAATTTTTGACAATTTCCCAAAGTCAGAATAGGGGATTCTGAACTCATTCTTACTCTATCTAACCAAAATTCAAATATCTCAAAATATATAACTGTTTTGCTTGCTCTGTTTCTTTTATGTAAAAATAGACTTATTCAGCTTCAATTTTATTCAAATTCACACAACTGTTGCTATCTAAACTATTTTATTGCTAAATGTACTCTATCATAATTTCAGTTTTTGACATTCAATCATAATTTAATTCAAAATTCACTTTTCCATTTCTAAGTCGATATTCAATTAAATTCCACACCTATATTCATTATTCAATTACATTTAGTCAATTTCCCGATGAACACTTCGGAATAATAACAGATACTCGATGGATTCAGCACATAGCAACCACCTTATTAATCAATGATGTCCGATAGAATCATCACATAGCAACCACCTTACTAATCAATGATGTCCAATTCACATAGTAGCCTGCACATAGTACTACACATGTGACCATTACCATCCGATACACGTAGTAGCCTGCACATAGTACTACACACGCGATCGAAACTATTCGGTACGCATAGTAGCCTACACATAGTACTACACATGCGACCTATCATTCCGGTACACGTAGTAACCTACACATAGTACTACACACATGACCATCACTTTCACATTTACATAGTGGCCTACACACAATCCGTGCCACACATGTGATCATTTCTATCACTTCATTCGTATCCCTTTTTATTCCAATGGTTCATTCGAGAATTTTTCACTTTTTCTCACTTTTCTTTTTATCGATCAATTTCAATTTCTCTTCTTTCTTGATTTATAACAATACATTTAACTTATATAACCTTCACACTATTCATTCTAGTCTAAAAATCATACTTTGGTAAAATTACATTTTTGCCCCTAAAGTTTAACAAAATTACGATTTTGCCCCTAGGCTCATAAAATAATTTTTATTCAATTTCCTTTCATTTTAGGCCTAGATAAACCATTTTCATAACTATGGAAGCCCACAATACTCACTTATTCACACACTTGTGACATATTTTATAACTTTTACAAATTAATCCTTTTAAGCCTTTTCATCGAAAATTACTTAGTGCAAATCGTTTATCACACTCCAAACATTCATATTCTTCCATAAAACATCAAAATACATACATATGATTGATGGGTAAATTTTAAACACAAACCCTAGTTCAAAACAATGGTAAAAAAGGTAAATCTTGTTACGAATATTTTGAAAACATAAAAATTATTAAAAACGGGGATAAAACGGACTTACAATCGAGCTTGGAAGCTTGAAAAACCCTAGCCATGGTTTCTCCATGAAATTTTAGGTGTAGCGGTTGAAGATGGACAAAAATTGGCTTTTAATTTTGTTTTTAATTCATTTTAATAACTAAATGACCAAAATGCCCTTAATGAAAAACTTTGGAAACATGCCTAACCATACCCATTTTTGTGCACCAACTTAACCAATGGTCTAATTACCATATAAAGCCTCCAATTTAAAATTTCGTAACAATTGGACACCTCTAACATATAGAACTCAACTTTTGCACTTTTAACAATTTTGTCCTTTTGACTAAATTGAGTGCCCAAACGTCAAAATTTTCGAACGAAATTTTCACGAAATCATTTTGTGAAATCGTAGACCTTAAAAATATAATGAAAATAAATTTTTTTCTCGTCAAATTTGTGATCCCGAAACCAGTATTCTGACTAGCCCCAAATTCGAGCTGTTACAAGTAGGTCCACAATCATCTTGGACGACTCGTGCAACCTTATCAGTATGGTACACTTCCTCCAAATATAACAATCCATCCCCACGCAATATATCGTGGCATAATATCATACGTGTATGCAAAATATCATGCTCAATCATATTTATACATATCATAGAGCAAATCAGTCATACATAACATAAAGCCATAACAGTCATTTCATCTTTTAGGGGTATAACAGTCATTTTACCCTATAGGGGTATTTTGGTCATTTTACCCTATAGGGGTATTCTAGTCATTTTACCCTATAAGGGTATTTCGGTCATTCTACCCTATGGGAGTATTTCGGTCATTTTACCCTATGGGGGTATTTCAGTCATTTTACCCTAAAGGGGTATTTTGATCATTTTACCCTATAAGGGTATTTCAGTCATTTTACCTATTTTAGGGTCTCAATGTAGATATCGACCTTTCAAAAGGTCCGCAGTCACCTCGAGCGACTCAAGTAACCTAAATGGTCATAACAGTGTTAATGGGCCCAAGGCCCATTACTCGGTCCAAGTGGGCCCACACGCTAGTGCGGCCCACTCAACCCAAATTTCGCCACGACTATGAGATCTACACAGCCCAGTCCAGTATTTTCCACAATTCGTGGATTTCATCCGTGTAGGGCCCACAAGACCATTGAGCCCACACAACCCATTTCGGCCTAACGTGGCCCATTACGGCATGGAAGTGCTCATGGAGGCCTTTACAGTCTATCGCCCATGGTTCGCGGGTTGGGCTTACCACACAAGCGATCGCACACCTGAGTGGTCTTAAATGTCGTATTTCTAGCTTTTCAGCTTTTTACCGTTCTACAGTTACAGTGGGGTGGTTACCCACTTGATGCGATTTGCAGATTCCCTTCATTCCGAACACTCTTATTTCAAAAATCAATGATCATCGCACCCTTGGTTCCTAGGCAATGTGCCAATCGACCTCGACCACCACGCGTTAGGAATGGAAGCAATGCAGGTTTGAGAAAACGACAAAAACCTTGAAAACCTCACCGATCTCCCATCGAGAACAAGGAACAAATGAGATGGATATATATCTCTCCACAACAACAACCTCCCCAAATCCCAATATTCTCTCCTCAATTCTCTCTATGACCAGTTCAAACTCCATTTAGCAGTATTTCAATCCAAGTCTACCACCCACACGAATTAGGCAGCAAAATAAATACTCCATTTTTTATGTGCCACTACTCGAACCTTAGACCCCATGTACACTCCACACACCCCTTACCACTAGACCAACAACTTCTTTGTATTATATTTTAAGCACAATAATTTAAGAACCTACTATCTAAATCCAAGAATTTTATTCACTTAAAATAAAAAATTTTCATAAGCCAAGGCTTGAACCCCTGGCTTCTATGACACTTCCAAACACTCCTAAAGCACTTAACCACTGAAGCAGACATTCATTTATGTCACTTCCTTACACAACTAAATATTTATGTGTAGTCCCCTAACTATTCCCTTGTTCAAAACCTATTTCTTCTAGGCCCCAAATTCGAGGTGTTACATATCTTTTCTTAAGTCTTAGGTTTCTATTCTTGGTATTTACTTTAATGGAGAATCAGATTTTAGAATTACTATCAAACTCTGTGAGGATTTTGCGCTTAAATTCAAATACAAATCAGGCTTAGTCTAAACTCTATTCTTGAATTGTACTTTATGTTCTTTCTTTCATTCAAGTTTATATTGTTTATTAGATCCATGAGGAACTAATCCTCCTGCGGAGGATTAGTGAGTGGAGGTATGAATAGTTAACCATTTTGTAGGGATTGCTTAACGAATCAACTATTCAAGAAAGGAAGAATCTAAACCCTAGGCCTGACAACCCTAGGAAGTAATGAAGGTAGGAATTAACCCAAATTTTGTATGACCTATCTGTGAACACCTTAACCCTGAATCATTCTGGATTGTGATGTCGAAAAATACCGACTCAATATTTCAGTGGACATTTTGAAAGATCCTACTGGGGTATTGATTAGTTTATTGAACAAGAAAGCCCGTGACTACAGTTGATTATGACTACCAAAGCGAGCTAATAAGCCATGCCTAGATTTGATACATAATTGATTTCTTGTTTTTTCATTTATTTAACTTTCTGTTATTTCCTTTCTTATTATTTTTAGAATAGTTTATTAAAAACCTTTCTTTCAATTCTTCATACTATAATTCGATTAAAGTACTAATTCGATCTATTTATGTTTAGGTTAGAATTAATTTAGTGCTCCCCTCTCTTGGGTATGATCCTCGGGTACTAACCTACTCCGTTGTAACTATATTACAACCAGACCCGTATACTTGTGGATACTGTTTTTCCAATCTTTTGTGTAGGATTTATACTCTTAATGTTGGTACGTCCAAAGCGGTCACTACCCAATCTGGAGATGGTTCAAGGAAGTATCACATGGCTAGCCATCAAAACAAATAGCTTCGAAATAAAACCAGCCATGATCTAGATGATCCAAGACAATTATTAGTTCAGGGGCACAATGACGGAGGATCCAAACTAGCATTTAAAACAGTTCCTTTAGGTTTGTGATTCATTTAAATACAACGAGGTCACCAGTGACACCATTCATATTTGGTTGTTTTTCTTCTCCTTATTTGATAACGCCTTCACTTGGTTAGGCTTGCTAGCACCAGGATCAAACACGACATAGAACGAACTTGCGGAGAAATATCTACACAAGTTTTTTCCTATTAGCAAAACAATCTAACTATAGAGAGAGATCGCTACATTCAAACATCTAGAAGGAGAAAGCTTTCACGAAGCTTGGAAATGATTTAAAATGCTGATTCAAAAATTTTCACTTCATGGTTTGCCCGAGTGGTTGAGGCTGCAAATCTTTTACAATGGGTTGGATGCATATGCACGCTCAGGACTTGATGGAGCTACAGGAGGAGCCCTAAAGAATAGGACGTACAAAGATACATATGATCTAATTGAAAACATGACAAAGAATTCCTGTCAGTGCCAAAACGAACGGTATACATTTGGCTAGAGACCATTTATGGTAAAAGTTGTTCAAGAAGATGATAAATTGACTGCCTTAGGACGTACAAATATAAACTTGAATGAATGAATGAATACAAATAGCAATTTCAAGAATAGAGTTTAGAAGAAGCCTAGTTGCATTGAATTTAAGCACAGAATCCTCACAAAGTTTAAGAATAGTTTCAGAATCTAATTTCTCCCCAGAAGTAAATAGCAAGAATGGGAATAAAAATCTAAAACCTAAGAGAAGGGGAAAAGTAAAGACTAAATTAAAGAGAAAATTTGTAACCCTTCAAACTGATCCTAGACGTTACGGCCCAATCTAAGCCATTACCTGAACCAAAAAAAGGCAAAAACTTGAGTTTAAATAAACTTAATTGCCTTTTTTTTGAAATATACGTGCTTGTAGTTTCTCTTAAATACAATGTTATAAATATCACTTTGAAAGAAATCTTGTTTATTATTTGTAAAATAATTTAAAGATCTTTAAAATTCAAGTTCGTTCATTTGAGTTTGCAAAAAATGAATTTTATTAAGAAAATACTAAATTATTTATTCCTTATTAAAAGCCCATGCAAAATATCCAATATCTCATGTTTTGAAAACGAAATACCCCATGCCATAGTTCAATAGTTTACCAAAAAATAAAATCCCAAATAAATAATAATAAAGTCCATAAAAGTCCCAAATTAAAATACATGTCTATAATCACGAAAACCATTTTTCCAAGAGCCTTTCCAATGACTGAATCCAAGTCGTAACCATGAGGATTATCTGAAACACATAAGTAATGTGGGCGAGCTTTAAAAAGCTTAGTGTGAGATCAATTTACATACATATCATAGTATATAAATCAAACATCATAATATTCAAGAATTATAACACTGTTACTTATGCATGGACATATCAATGCATATTTAAAAAACAATGCACATTTTATAAAAGTCCCTACTCATCTCTACTACACACCACATATCAAGTTCCCCAGAACTCGTCCATCCAAAACACCATTTATGGACAAGCCACCACTGATAACACTTTTGTGGACAAGCCACCACTGAATTGCAGATATACTACCACTGATATAATTTTGGGAACATGCCACCACTGGTTTGCAGATATGCTGCCACTGCTTCCACCTTTCACCAAATCCCACCCCATGCATGTGATATGACAAAGTAACATTTTAACAAATATAAATCACTTTTTCACTTGTGGATGTAAACATGCTATCATAATCATATATCACTTAATAATCACTTTAAATATGTTAAACATGCTTTTCACATTAGATCATGGATCACAAATTTTATCGTACACATATATAAGTCTCACATGTTTAAATCATTACATGTATCAGTTAAGTCATACATCACATATCATGAAAATGATATCTATACATACATTATAATTATAATCATAATCACATCAATTATCAGGCGTTTCATAGAACCACTCGGTTAGAATCTCTTACTTGGTATTCATCCTCATATGTTTTTCCATGAATATTTATTGTACTCATGATTTATTATAATTAATTTATTAATGTAGTAAAAACATATATATCCTATAAAACAAATAGTAATGATCCCACACCTTGTATTGTAGATTCGATTTGCCTCAATTCTTATTAACATTTTCACTTGATCTATCTCGCAATACAATCTAACATATAAGTAATGTTTATTAGTTAGTATCCTTTGAAAATATTTTATCACTTAAAAGATCGATTACTAATAGTCTCAAGAACACTTACCTCACAATCTAAGACTCTTGAATAGAGGGTTTCCAATGCGAAGTTAGGGGTCTCCCTTATGAATATCGTTTGATCCTTCAAAGTCGATATGAAATCGTATTAGTAAGGTAATAAATAAATAATAAAATATTACATTGTTCTTATGGAGTTATACCATTCGGCCATGGTAAGAAATTACTAAAAGAAGGATTTTATGATCAAAATAACACACACTTACACTTGATTAAATCGGATTCGACGATGAGTTGAAAAAGGAAAGAAGTCGATGAATTGAGTGATCTAAAAGGATTGATAGAGTAAAGAGAATATGATAGTTTAATCAATTATAAGAAATAACTAGTGAAAGAGGAAGATAAAAGAAGAATTTTTATCACTGGTGGTGGGGACAACGACAGTGACTCGATGGTGGTTTCGAGAAGGTAGAGGGGCGGTTCGGCGGTGAAAGGCTATATGGGTTTTGGCACAAAAAGAGATGAATAAGAAAAATAAATAAGAATTAAAGAGAAGAAATGAAGGAGAGGAATTCGCGATGGCTTACGGTGGTGGTCACGACGGTGATCAACAGTTGTGTAAAAAGAAATAGGAGGGAAAGGGCGGCGTTATGTTGGTTAAAAGGTGTAACGATGGTGGTGTTATGGTTTGTCGTGGTGGACGGAAAGCAAAGACGAAAAGAAAAGAGTGGTTGTTATGTTGCAAAAGGAGAGAAAGTTGATGAGAAAAGAAATTAAAAAATTAAAGAATTGAAGCAATAGGGAGGTAGGGACAACAAAGGGTGGTGAGAGGTTGGTCAACTTTGGCTAGGTTTAATGAACCACAACAAATAGGCAAGATATGAAGTTTTGGCAAGAAGAGGGAGACATGGAGTGAAAAGGGGGATCATGCTCCCTCAACTTAAGGTAAGTTTGACTTTAATGGAGGAAAGGAATCCTTCTAATTATGGTGACTATAGGGGTGGACGACAAGCACTAAAACACATGGAAAAATGTCTAAAAAAATTAAAGAAGAGGAGTGTAAACACTGGGACTTGAACCTTGGATCACTAGGATAGTTAAATAGTCATTAAACCACTAGACTACATATTTCTTTGTTCTCATTCCTGTGCACATATAATAAAAACATATATGGGATATGACAACTCTACCCTCCTTATAAAAAAATCGTCCTCAAAATTTACCTGATGGAAAATTTTGAGGATATTACTGACGCATTAAATATTCTGGCTCCTAAGTAGCCCCATTAGAGTTGTGATTCCTTTATAAAAATTACCCAAGTGGAATATGCTTCCTTTGCAAAACTTTGACCTCACAACCAAGGATCTATATTAGTTCATCATCAAATGACAAATCTAGTCGAACCTTAATCTCCTTAATCGAAACTATATGAGAGGGGTCAGATTAGTATCACCTCAACATGGACATATGCAAAATGTCGTGGATATGATCCAACTCTAGAGGTAACTCAAGTTGATAATTCATTGGTCCCACTCTCTTAATGATGTAATAGGGTTCGATGAACCTCAGACTCAGTTTCCCCTTGCAACAAAATCTCAACACTTTCTTCCAAGGCAAAACCTTAAGGAAGACTCGATCACCAACACTGAACTCTATATCATTCCTCTTCAAATTAGAATATGACTTCTGTCGACCTAATGCTACTCTCAAATGATCCCGGATAATCTTCACATTATTCTTAGCCTCTTCCACTAGATCTGGTCCTAACACTTTCTTCTTCCCCAACTCGGTCCAGCAAAGAGGTGTCTTACACTTGCCTCCCTAGAAAGCTTCATAAGGAGCCATCAGAGTGCTCGACTAGAAGCTATTATTATATGCAAACTCAGCAAGTGATAGATGTTCCTCCCAACTACCTCAAAAGTCAATCACGCAGCCTATCAGCATATACTCAAGAATCTGAATAACCCTCTCAAACTGTCCATCAGACCGTGGATGAAAAGTTGTACGAAAGTTCAACCTTGTACCAAGAGCTTCATGTAACTTTTTCCAAAATTGAGAATGAACCTAGGATCTTGATTAGAGATGATGGAAATCGGTACCCCATGAAGTCTCACTATCTCAGAGATATATAGTCCCGCCAACCTCTGTAATGAATAGCTGGTACGCGCTGGCAAAAAATGAGTAGACTTAGTCAATCGATCAACAATTACCCAAATGGTGTCTTTCTTTGAAGGCGTCTAAGGTAGCCCACTAACGAAGTCCATGGTAACATGCTCCTATTTCCACTAAGGAATCTAAATAGGTTGGAGCAAACCAAAAGGAAATTGGTGCTTAGCCTGGACTTGGTGGCATGTCAAGCATCTTACCACTAATTTAATCACATCATGTATAAGTCCAAACCACCAATACTGCTCACGAAGATCCTGGTACATCTTACTTCCTCCGGGATGCATAACGTAAGGACTGCTATAAGCTTCCCTCAGAATGGACTACCTTAACTATGAATTTGAAGATGCACAATATCTCCCTCAATAGCACAAAACTCCCTTATAATTAAAAGCAAAATATGAAGTGTTACGCTCCTTGATAAGTTTTCCATGAGGTGCTAAAGACATATCCAATGACTATTTTACCTTAATCTATTTTAACAGAGTAGGTCGCACTCGCAATTCTGCCAGTAAACCTCCATCCTCAAACAAAATCAGCCTAGAAAATATTTCCATTAACTCACCCAATGCTTTTCTACTCAAAGCATCGACCACAACATTAGTTTTACCTGGATGGTATTCAATAGTGCAGTCGTAGTCCTTTAGTAGCTCTATCCAACACCTCTATCTCAAGTTCAACTCCTTCTAGGTAAGGAGATACTTAAGACTCATATGATATCTGTAGATGATGCATTTCTCCCCATAAGGGTAGTGTCTCCATATCTTAAGAGCGAAAACCACTACAACCAATTCAAGGTCATGCATTATAACAGGTCGTTGTTATTGAAATCAGGATAGTGATTTTGGGACCACAAATTTGACATGTAAATTATTATTATATTATTATTTTAATGTCTATGTAATATTAGTAAGGTCATATTAAAATTTTGTTGAGAAATTATGATGTTTGCTTTATTAATTAAGTAAAAAGGACTAAATCGTAAAAAGTGTAAAAGTGGAGTTATATTAGTTTAAAGGGCTAAAAGGCTATGGTAATGAAACCAAACGGATTTAAATGGTGATTAGACCATTTGAATAGTTAGTGGACATATATAGACATAGCTTAAGTGATTTTTTAAAGTTAAAAACAAAGGTTAATATAGTAATTAGTAAATTAAACTAAAAACAAATAAAAGAAAAAAGTGTACTCATTTGCTCCAAAGCTTCTTTCCATCAATTTTCAAAGGAAATAAAGCCATTCTTAGGGTTCTTGAATTCGGCTAGCTTGAGTGATTGCATGGTAAGTGATTTCAACCCCGTTTTTAATGATTTCTATATTTTTGAAGTCGTTTTAGCTTAATCTAGTTAGCCCGGAGGTCAAATTGTAAAATTGTTAAGTTTTGAAGGTTTTACCATGAATTTTATTGTATATTTTTTATGTTTAATGATAGATTATGAATCTTTGTCGTGAAATAAACAAGTTTTGTAAAGTAATTTTTGATGAAATTTGCATTTAGGGGTTGATTTGTAAAAATGGAAAAATTTCATGGAAAATTTATAAAATGATGGTTTGTATGGATTTTTTTAAGTCCCTAATAAATTTAGTTAGCTTGAATGGGGGATTAAAATGTTTAGAT
The DNA here is from genome assembly GCF_007990345.1 of Gossypium hirsutum. Classification (NCBI taxonomy): domain Eukaryota; kingdom Viridiplantae; phylum Streptophyta; class Magnoliopsida; order Malvales; family Malvaceae; genus Gossypium; species Gossypium hirsutum. The sequence continues at coordinate 23,843,619 of NC_053439.1, forward strand.
TTTAATTTATACATTTAAGGACTAAATTGTAAAAAAGTTAAAATGTTAGGGGAAAATAGTAATTTTGCATAAATATGAAATGTGGACTAAATTGAATACTAGGACTATTAAATGGATTGAACTTGTTTATTTTGATTAAGACAGACCACGTACGGACTTAGATCAAGGCAAAACTAAAGCCTCGGAATAGATCGATTTAACCTTCAAGCCCCTAATTGTCGAGATAAGTTTGCATAAACAATTGTTATATTCATGTTATTTAGATGTATGTTATTGTGTTAATTATAATGTAACTTGATTGATGTACTAATAAATCAATGCAATGACGATTATAGAATCCCGGTTGAACCTTAGGAATTCGTAGGATACAAATGAAATGTTATTAGGGATTTCATGTTTCGGGTGCTAGTCTTGAATGTCCTACCAATGGTTGAGGTCCTGGATTCGTTGTGGATACTCCACAGCTCGTGTGAGAAACATCGTGTAGCTTACATTCTGATGCGATCCCGGTCGCATCATGTTACGACACAACTCGATGCCACCGAGATCGGCCCAAACTCGAGGGGCCTAAGTGCAAAATGAAGTTTTTAATTTTAGTTTGTCAATTTGGCTGTTGGAAAATAAGGACTTTGATTCATTAATTTTTAGTTATTTTAGTTTGTTTTTTTAATTATTTCATAGCTTGCACATCATTAATATGTGTTCTGCATTTAATTAAGTCATGTTAGTTTAATTATGTAACTTTCATGTTAGTTAAGTTTGCATTTCAAACCATGCATTTAAGCATCTTAGTTTAAATAAATGAGTTGTTGGACATTTATTCAACTCATCTTAGTTTAATTAATAAGTGTTTTTGTTGAACTTTATTTAATAAGTGTTGCTCTTAATTAATCTAGTTACTAGGATTATTTATTGATGCATGAGTTTAAGTTTATTTATTTATGCATATTTAATTAACTAGTTACTGGAATAGTTAATGCATATGTTTAGTTTATTTACCTAAGTTAAGTATTTATCTTTGATATGCTTAATTAGTGTTTAAATATGTTTAATAAGTTCATTTTAATGTGTTTATTGCAGGTGTCTCTTTAGCTTATAACCGTTACAATTCAAGGCTGTTACAAATTAAATAAAGTGGTTGTTCAAGTCATTTTCAGTTACAAAGTAAAGGGGTTGTTACAAAGAAGGTTTATACATCATTTAAGGAGGTTTTAAGGAGCATTATATCATCTATTTAATTTTGGCAGCAACCTTTTAAACTACCAGCTCATTTTTTCCATTTCAAAGGTTAATTCAAGCATTCAGATACCATTAAGGAGCTAGTTAATAAGTTGGTGTCTATTCGGCTGGCCAAGGGCTAACTCAAGTCAATTTTCAAGAAATTAAAGACATTCATTCAGCTGAATTGAAGAGAATTCAGTGAAGGAGTTATTTGTTTCAAGAATGCCAAGAGACTTGAACTTTAATTCAGCTTTTAATTAGCACATTAAGATGAATGCTTGTGACTATTTGGCTACCCTATTTTAGCACTATAAATAGGTGAAATCAGATTTTGTAATGGACTTTTGCTAAAATTTTGCCAATTTGTTTAATGAAACTTTGTTTCTGTGAGGTTAACTTCCTCTCTAATTTCGTACGAGTCTCGAGTGACTTATCTAGCGAGCTAGTGGCGTCATCCTGAACTTGTTTCTAAACTTATCACCAACCCTTGTGTGGCGTTCATCCATCTAAATATACCTTCAGTTCCTACTTTGCTAAGTAACGGGTTGAGGTCCATCAACCTATTCCCAACTGTCACCTTAAACCATATAAGATTTGGGCGATACTCGTTATAGTATCGAATCTTTCTTGATGTTTAAGTTCTATTATTCATCTCCATCACTTACTTTTTCTATCCTACTTCTTTGTTAAACCGAGCCCATCCAAAGTTATTCCATCTAAAATTCATCTATCGTTTAGCCACCTTGAACTTATTCCAACATACGATTCCATACTTAACCAAAATTCATCCATTTTGGAAACCGAATGAAACTTCCTTATCGACGATCGGGCAACTCAAATACGACTCGACTCAGCATCGAGGCAGATCGTATCACATTCTAACCCATAGCTCGTCTAAACAATGATGTGAAGGAAAGGTTACAGTTATATGTTTAAGCACACTTCATGTGAGCTTTCCCGAGTATCTGATGATACTCTAAATGGTTCAACAGACAAGAAAATAGATTGAATTGGTAAGTTTCTAAATGGAATTATGCAAATGCTCATGGAAAGGATAAATGAATCAAATGATGTGTTTTCATATGAAAATGACTTATCATGTTGTTAATCCAAATGAGTTATGTGTAAATGCACTAACTTGTGTATTCATGATGATGTTTAGGCTTGTGCCAAGCTTGTGGTTTGGGTTATATTATGCTTATACTTATTGTTATGTAAATGAAATGGTAAGTTATGTTTCATTTTCTATAAACTTACTAAGCATTATTTGCTTATGTAGTTTTCTCTCCTATGTTTTATAGATTATTGGAAACTCGATCAGTTTGGAATCTTGTTGGAGATTTATCACACTATCCAACATAAATATCGATAATTTTTTGTGTTTTGGCCAAGGTTATAATGGCATGTATAAGTGGACATATAATGTTATTTTGGTGAACGCTTAGTTGGGGTTTGGCTTGTATAAGTTATGGATGTTATCTTGGTTTGGCACCATTTGATGTTGGCTAGATTATGTTGTTGTATCTATCTTATGATGCATGTTTTGGAATGGCTTTGATGGTATGTTTTGAAGTAGCTTGATTAAGGTTAAACTATGGCTTGTTTTGAATGGTATTGATTTAGTAATTGATGATTGAAATGTGGTAATATATGCATGTTTAGCTAATTTTTTATGAATGCATTTGAGGTGCCTTTAAATGACATACTGGTTAGTTGAATTAGGACTTTTGGAATGGTAAGTATATGATTATTTAGGTATAGTTTGATGCTTTGTAAATGTGCACAAATGGTTCAAATGAATATGCAAGAATTGGTGTTTGGAATGATTTTTTTGGTGAAATTTTAGGTCCACAGGGTTTAAGACACAAGCATGTGACTCAGCCGTATGTGACACACAGCCTGGCGACACGGCCGTATGTCTCCTGAAGGTTCCTTTGTATGCTAGTCAGTGAGTTACATGAACTGGCACACAAGCTTATGTGGTAATTTTAAGAGTTACATGGCTGTGTGACCCTACTCAAAGAGTTACATAGGTCAGGACATAGGCTGGGACACGGGCGTGTGTCTCAGTCGTCTGAGGCACACAACCTGGCCACACAGGCGTGTGACCCCTGTAGTAAAATTTTTGTAACTTTTTCTTAGACATTCCAAATGTTTTCAATTTAGTCCCGAATCATTTCTAATGTATTTCTAGGGCATCGAGGGCTCGATTTAAGGACAGAATGTGCATGTGTGATTAATATATGATATGTTTATGTATGTGAATGAAATATTACTTAAATATTTTTTATTGTACGATAATGCTCTGTAACCCTAATTTGGCGACGGACACAGGTTAAGGGTGTTACATTTAGTGGTATCAGAGCTACGATTTAGTCTATTCTCAGACTGAACGTAGCATGTATGAGTCTAGAAATACATGTCATTATATAACCTATGATAGTGTGATAACCCCTGTCTCAAATTGAACTATGTTTTCATATAGATAAAATGTCATCCAACTAACCTGATTCTAATGAAGTAGAAAGTAATGCGCCAGCCTTCATTCATTGGGTAGCTTCTAGTGGTAGTTGTATCTGACGGTCGGAGAGGAGAGGCTAAAGAAGTCATCTTCCAAATGATGTCTGAGTGGTTTGCCGAGTTTGTGGTAATAAATCATTTGGCTCAACGACCTCTATCCCCACCTGTACCCCAACCGGTCCTCGTAGTTCCTCAAGGTTTGGAACCAGTGCGAATCAATAAGCCACCAGTTTATAAAATCTAAAAATATTGGGATAAAGAGTTTTGTGGTACAGCTGAAGACGATCAGAGAAAGCTGAGTTTTTGTTAGAAAATGCGATGAGAGTTTTTAATGAACTGTCTTGTAGACTGATTGAATGCTTGAAATGTGTTGTTTCTCTGTTGAAAGACTCAGCTTATCAATGGTGGAACACGTTGATCACGGTAGTACCGAGAGTGTGAGTAAATTGGTAATTATTCCAAATAGAGTTCAGAAAGAAACGTGTGAGTCAGAGGTTCCTATATAAGAAGCACAAGGAATTTCTTGAAATGAAATAGGGTCGAATGATGGTAACTGAATATGAGATGGAATTTGTGTGACTCAGTAAGTATGCCCAGGAATGTGTACCAACAGAGGTTGCTATGTGCACTCGATTTTGAAACAAACTAAATGAGGATATCAAGCTATTAGTCGGGATTTTTAAGCTAAAAGAATTTGTAGTTTTAGTTAATAGAGCGCACAAGGGTGAAGAACTCCGCAAAGTAAAAAGAAAAGCAGATTCTAAGACTCATGATACGAGAAAGTGACCTATGGAAAAATCATTCTGATCGCCATCGAAGAAGTCAAAAGAATATCATAGTCGTTCATCAGCTTTAGTGGGTTTTTCTAGAAGAGATAAAGGAAAACAACACTCGAGCTCGAAACCTTAAGCTACATATGTAGCGAGTGTGGGCAATGATAGAAATAATAAGCCTGAATTCCAATAGTGTAATAGACGACACTTTGGTGAATGTAGACTGAAAGACAGGTCATGTTTTAAATGTGATTCCTATGATCATTATCTCAGAGACTGCCCTGAAAGGTCCAACAAAGAAAAGGCTCAGAACACTCATTCAGGTAACACAACTGCTAGAAGGAGACCACCCCAAAACACTGGAAATGTGGGTAATAGTCGTAGTGGGATGAAAGATTCTGCTGTGACATATGAGGCACAAGCACCAGCCAGGGCTTACGTGATTCGTGCTCGAGAGGAAGCTTTAGCACTTGATGTGATCACAGGTACATTTTCTATCTTTGATACTAATGTTAATGCTTTGATTGATCCGGGGTCAATGTACTCATATGTATGCATAACTTTAGTATCAGATAAGAAAATACCTATTGAGTCTACTGAGTTTGTGGTTAAAGTATCGAACCCTTTAGGTCAACATGTGTTAGTGGATAAAGTCTGTAAAAATTGTCCTTTGATGATTTGGGATTGCAACTTTCTGGCTGATTTGATGTTATTACCTTTTGACGAGTTTGATGTGATTCTGGGTATGGACTGGTTCACTCGTCCTGATGCTATTGCGAATTGCAGACGAAATCATATCGTGTTAAAATGTCAAAATGGTGAAAGGATCTGAATTGAATCTGATAGACTAGATAGTACATCTAATGTTATTTCAGCTATGAGGCACAGAAATATGTTAGAAAAGGTTGTGAAGCGTATCTCCCTTATATATTTGATTCCAAGGTTTCAGAATTGAAGTTAGAATCGGTTCCGATTGTGTGTGAGTTAATAGATGTATTTCTAGAAGAATTACCAAGGTTACCGCCGATTAGAGAGGTTAAGTTTGCTATTGAATTAATACCGGGAACATCTCCAATATTGATAGCTCTGTATAAAATGGCACCTACAGAATTGAAAGAGTTGAAAGCACAGTTGCAAAAGTTGACAGATAAGGGCTTTCTCGGCCTAGTTTTTCTCCTTTGGGTGCTCTTGTGTTGCATTTAGGGATTGATTTGTAAAAATGGTAAAAGTTCATGAAAAATTTAGGAAATGGAGGTTTGTATCAATAAATTCGGTTAGCTTGAATAGGGGATTATAATGTTTAGATTTTAAATTATGAGCTTGAGGACTAAATTGTAAAAAGTTAAAATGTTAAGGGAAAAATTATAATTTTGCATAAATATGAAATGTGGACTAAATTGAATACTAGGGGTATTAAAGGGATTGAACTTGTCTATTTAGATTAAGATAGACCACGTACAAACTTAGATCGAGGCAAAGCTAAAGCTTTGGAATAGATCTATTTAACCTTCATGCCTTTAATCGTCGAGGTAAGTTCGTATGAGCGATTTTTATATTCATGTTATTTAAATGTATGTTATTATGTTAATTATAATGCAACTTGATCGATGGATGAATAAATCAATGCAACGATGGTTCTCGAGTCTCGATTGAACCATAGGAATTCGTAGGATACAAATGACATGTCATTATGAATTTCATGTTTCGGGTACTGGTCTTGAATGTCCTACCGATGGCTGAGGTCCTACATTTGTTGCTGATACTCCATAGCTCGTGTGAGCAGCATTGTGTATCTTACATTCTGACCGACAACTAGTTTGAGCAGGCCCATTTCACAGCTCGTGCGAGCAATGATGTAAACGAAAGGTTACAGTTATATGTTTAAGCACACTTAGTGTGAGCTTTCCTGAGTATCCGATGATATTCTAGATGGTTCAACGGGCAAGAAAAGGGATTGAAATGGTAAGTTTCCAAATGGAATTATGCAAATGCTCATGGAAAGGATGAATGAATCAAATGATGTATTTTTCATATGAAAATGACATATCATGTGGTTAATCCAAATGAGTTATGTATAAATGTACTAGCTTGTGTATCGATGATGATGTTTAGGCTTGTGCGAAGCTTGTGGTTTGGGTTACATTATGCTTATACTTATTGTTATGTAAATGAAATGGTAAGTTATGTTTCATTTGCTACAAACTTACTAAGCATTATTTGCTTACGTAGTTTCTCCCTTATGTTTTATAGATTATTGGAAGCTCAGTTAGTTTGGAAGCTCGTCGGAGATCTATCACACTATCTAGCATAAATATCGGTATTTTTTTTGTTTTGGCCAAGGTTCTAATGGCATGTATAGGTGGATATATAATGTTATTTTGGTGAATGTTTAGTTGAAATTTGGCTTGTATAAGTTATGGATGTTATCTTGGTTTGGCACCATTTCACGTTTTCTAGATTAAGTTGTTGTAGCTATCTTATGATGCATGTTTTGGAATGGCTCATATGGTATGTTTTGAAGTAGCTTGATTAAGTTTAAACTATGACATGTTTTGAAAGGTATTGATTTAGTAATTGATGATTGAAATGTGGTAATATATGTATGTTTAGCTAATTTTTTATGAATGCATTTGAGGTGCCTTTGAATGACATATTGGTTAGTTGAATTAGGACTTTTGGAATAGTAAGTATATGATTGTTTAGTCATAGTTTGATGTTTTGTAAATGTGCACAAATGGTTCAAAAGAATATGCATGAATTGGTGTTGGGAATGGCTTATTTAGGTTAAATTTTAGGTCCACACGGCCTGAGACATGAGCGTGTGACTCAGCCATGTGTGAGACACGGCTTGGCAACATGGCTATGGGTCTCCTGAAGGTTCTCTTGTATGCAAGTCAGAGAGTTACATGACCTGGAACACAGGCCTGTAGGGCAATTTCAAGAGTTACAGGGCCTGGCAAACGGGCAAGTTAGAGAAAACTCTGAATCCCACTATCATTTTAAGGCTACTTCCAATCTAGAATAGTCTCGATCTTCTTGGGATCAACACAGATACCCTTAGAAGATACCACATGTCTCAAAAACATCACTTCTCAGAGCCAAAACTCACACTTGCTAAGTTTCACATACAACTTTTTCTCACATAAGGTTTCAAGAACTAACCTTAAATGTTCCTCATGCTCCAACTCAGACTTGGAGTAGATCAGAATGTCATCGATGAAGACTACTACAAACTGATCAAGATAAGGCTGGAAGACTCTGTTAATGAGGTCCATGAAAGTGGCGGGAGCATTTGTGAGTCCAAAGGGCATCACTAAGAATTCATAGTGCTCATACTGAGTCTTAAATGAAGTTTTCAAAATATCCATTTCCCTCACTTGCAACTGAGAGTAACCCGACCTCAGATCAGTCTTAGAGAAAACAGTAGCACCCTTAAATTGATCAAAAAGGTCGTCTATCCTCGACAAAGGGTACTTATTCTTCACAGTCAGTTTGTTCAACTAATGATAACCGATACAAAGCCTCATTGATCTATCCTTCTTCCTCACAAATCTCAATGGAGCTCCCTACGGTGATACACTTGGCCTTATGAAGCCATGATCTAGCAACTCTTCCAACTGTACTTTGAACTCTTTAAGCTCTTTTGGTGCCATACGATAGGGTGCAATGGACACCGGTGTTGTCCTAGGTAGCAACTCAATTCCAAATTCAAGCTCACATTCTAGAGGTAAACTGGGCAATTCTTCTGGAAATACATCTAGAAATTCTTTCACTACACGGATATTCTCCAATGCTACACCATCCATCTTCGTATCTAGGATATGTGCTAAATACCCTTCACACCTTTTACGAATCAGATTATCCAATACCAAGGTAGAGATCACATTCGATAGATAATTCTGACGCTCCCTGATCATGATTATTTTCCTCCCCTCTGAAGTCCTTAGGATAACCCACTTCGTATCCCAATTAAGGCTAACCCAATGCTCACTCAACTAATCCATGCCCAAAATGAGATCAAATTCTCCAAAAAGAAACTTCATTCAATCAACAGAAAATACCTCGCCTTGGATTTGCGACAGACATGTTTTATAAATTTTGTTCACACACACAAATTGTCCTAAGGGACTAAGGACAGTTACATCGTTTACAGTTTCCTTTACCCGAATTCCCAGTTTATCAGCCATTTAACAAGACACATAGGAGAGGGTGGATCCAGTATCAATTTATACAAAGTAAGAAATAACATTAATGGTAAAAGTACCTGCTATCATGTCTGTTGCATCATGATCCTCTTTGTGCTTAGTCACATACATAAGTGCTGGTTGCAGCACATATGCCTGATTAGCACCCTAACCCGGTGCTCCCTGTCTCTGATCAGCATTTCTGCCTCTGTTTTGATCTTGGTCTCTTGAGGCTGTTGTCTAACTCTCTGGTTCGGTGCTAGATTCTATCCCAATGCTTGCATCTGATCATTAAGTTGTGGACAGTCTCGAATCTTATGGTTCAGTGACCCACATTCTAAACATGTTCCCATATTCCTTCAACAGTCTCCTGAATTCCTCTTGCTACAAGTGGCACAGTTCTGAACTCTACCTCCTACGATAGCAATATTCGAACGAGTTCAATCATCCCTAGCCCACTTAACTGGACGCGGAGCCTGCACATTAGGGCCTAATTCTCTCTTTACAAAAACTCTTGCTTGCTCCTTCCGTTCGCAATCTATGCTCCTGACTTCCTCACAAATCTTGGTTTTCTCCACCAAAGCTTTGAAAACCCTTTCTTGAAGTGGATCTACTTGCATCATCAGCTCTAACCTTGGCCCAAACTCAAATCAGGTGCACTTATTATGTTCATCCGCTACCATACCTAGAGCATAATGGTTAAGCCTCAGGAATTCAGCGTTGTAATTTTAGTAAATTCTAGTCTTCTGGCCTCTACTTACCTCGCACCCACATATTTCTTCTAGAAGGCAACCAAAAAATATTCTCATGTTAATCAATCGACTTAGGTACCTCTCACAATAGTTTGCCACTAGCGATAGGCCTCATCACATAACAAGGACATAGTCCTCTTAAGCTTTTGTTCAAGGATGCATTCCATATCATCTAAGATTCTTTTCGTAGTCTCCATCCAATATTTAGCTACAATGCAGGCTGTCCCAGGAATGCCCCAAATCAACTCAGCCCTACTCAAATAGAGCCTCTCAGCAATAGTACCACGATTTTTGGCTCGATTCTAACCACTCGTCAGTCGTTCTAACACTCTAAGCATGGCCTACGATACAACCTCATTTGTAGGCTCTTGTTTGCTTTCTTCTACAGTGTGTGCGTGTTCCACATTTTTCGTTGTTGGTTCAGGGGTTCACACTTGAGATGCAGATGAGTTGAATTGGGTTCCCTAACCCAGCTCTCTACGAGCTCTCATCCCTCGAGTTCTAACTCCACGAGTAGTCATTTTCAGTTTTATGAATGTCTGCCAATAAGGATAAGTTATCACTTGAATATTTTTAATCGATGTTTTATACTTTTTATTAACACTTATCTTACTATCTATCATTTTTACAATCTAGAGTTTTCTTAGTCTATAGTTTCAAATCTAAAGAACACTTACCTCGGGTCAACTTCGGGAGTCTCGGATAACAATTTTAATATGTGGCATGTTTTTCCCAAAATACCCTTATATAATGCATGAAATTTTTGTAAAATATTTTACCCATAGTCTGAGTTTTGAACTAGGCTTTGATACCACTAAATGTAACCCTTCAAATAGAACCCAAACGTTATGGCCCAATCTCAGCAATTACACTAACCAAAAAAATAAGCAAAAACTATAGTTGAAATAAACTAATTTATTTTTTTTAAATAAAAAATGTGTGCTAGTAGTTTCTCTTAAATACAATGTTATAAATATCAGTTTTAAAGAAATCTTGTTTATCATTTGTAAAACATTGTGAACATCTTTAAAATTACAGTTCATTCATTTGAGTTTGTGGAAAACGGATTTTCTTAAGAAAATACTAAATTATTTAATCCTTATTAAAAGCCCATGCAAAATATCCAATATCCAAAGTTTTCAAAAAGAAATACCCGACGCCACAGTTCAATAGTTTACCACAAAATAAAATCCCAAATAAATAATAATAATAAAGTCCATAAAAGTCTCAAATTAAAATACAAGTCTATAACCACGAAAACCATTTTTTCGAGAGCCTCTCCGGTGACCGAATCCAAGTCCTAACCACAAGGGTTATCTGAAACACAAAAGTAATATGGGTGAGCTTTAAAAGGCCCAGTGTGAGATCAATTTACATACATATCATAGTGTATAAATCAAACATCATAATATTCAAGAATTATAACACTCTTATGCATGGACATATCGATGCATATTTAAAAAATGAGACACATTTTATAAAAGTTCCTACCCATCTCCTCTACACACCACATATTGAGTTCCCCATAACTCGTCCATCCAAAATCCCATTTGTGGACAAGCCACCATTTATTTCTAGATAAACTGCCATTGATAACACTTTCGTGGACAAGCCACCACAGAATTGTAGATATACTACCACTGATATAATTTTGTGGACATGCTACCACTGGTTTACAGATATGCTACCACTGCTTCCACCTTTCTCAAAATCCCACCCCATGCATCTGATATGACAAATTCACATTTTAACACATATAGATCACTTTTTCACTTGTGGATGTAAACATGCTCTCATAATCATATACAATATAATAATCACTTTTAACATGTTAACCATGCTTTTCACATTAGATCATGGATAACAAATTTTATCGTACAAATATATAAGTCTCACATGTTTAAATCATCACATATATCACTTAAGCCACACATTACATATCATGAGAATGAGATCTACACATACATTATAATCACAAACATAATCACATCAATTATAATGCGTTTCATAGAACCACTTGATTAGAATCACTTACTTGGTATTCATTTTGATACATTTTTCAACTCTTTTCATGAATATTTAGCGCACTCATGATTTATTATAATTAATTTATTCATGTAGTAAAATAACTATATCCCACAAAACAAATAGTAACGATCCCACACCTTATATTGTAGATTTGATTTGCCTTAATTCTTATTAACAATTTCACTTGATCTATCTCGCAAGATAATCAAACACATAAGTAGCATTTATTAGATAGGATCTTTTGAAAATATTTTATCACTTAAAAGATCGATTACTATTAGTATGAACAACACTTACCCCAGGATCTAAGACTCTCGAAAGAAGGGTTTCTAATACGAAGTTAAGGGTCTCCCCTATGAATATCATTCGACCCTTCAAAGTCGGTATGAAATCACATTAGTAAGATAATAAATAAATAATAAATATTAAGTTGTTCCTATGGCACTATAACATTCGACCATGACAAGAAATTACTAAGAGAATGATTTTATGATAAAAAATAACCCACACTTCCACTTGATTAAATTTGATTGGAAAGGAACGAAGTCGATGAATTGAGTGATCTAAAAGGATTGATAGCGTAATGAGAAGAGGAGATTTTAATCAATTATAAGAAAAGGTGAGTGAAAGAAGAAGATAAAGGAAGAATTTACATCACCGATGGTGGCGACAGTGGTGGCCTGATGGCGATAACGACAGTGATCAGACGACAGTTGAGTGGCAGTCTGACGGTGAAAGGTTATTGGGGTTTCGATGCAAAAGGTGATGAATAAAGTAAATAAATAAGAATGAAAGTGAAGAAATGGAGGAGGAGAGGAATCCATGTTGGCTTACAATGGCTTGCGGCGGTGGTCACAGTGACGATCGACAGCAGTGGAAAAAGAAAGATAAGGGAAAGGACGATGTTAAGGTGGTTAAAAGCTTTGACGATAGTGGTGCTATGGTTGATTGTGGTGAAGGAAAAGAAAAGAGTGATGGTTAGTTTTTTGAATGAGAGAAAATGGATGAGATAAACTAGTTTAATCAGCTACACCAAATTACAACAGATCATAGATACCAGCAAATCTTGGACAAACTCAACCATATAGAGTCCTCATCAAATTTTTTGTCGATATTTGGAGGAGATAAACCTCTCATCCATTACATAAATAATCTAACATAGGATGCAAACTACATCAGGAATAGGTTTGGGAATCCTTATTCAAATACCTATAGTCCCTGTTGGAGATAATAATTCTAACACCATTAAAAATACAACTTACCAACCTCCATATCTAGAGGAGCCTTAGGAAATGGCCAACCCAAATGACCATACTATATATGGTCAACCCCTGGATCGGGTTGAGGGGGAGATGCAGTCAATAAGAATGAATGTAAAACAGGTGCAAACTAAATGCACCAATACAATGAAAGCATTGACTAAACCTGAAGATCGAATAAGCCAATTGATGAGCATGATGAGACATATAAAAAAACAAATTGCTGCTAGAATCTTGGCAACATTGAGAATAATCCTCGGAGAGAAGGGAAGAAGAACGTGAAAGTAATTTCACTCCATTCAGGTAAAGTACCGAGTAGACCAGAGAACCTAACTTCATAGGAGAACAAAGGGGATAACGGTTATCTTCAAGAGGATCCATAACAAGCTGAGAATGAACCCGAACCAGAGGAGGTAGGTGAGTCTATAGCTGAGTTAGAGGAAGAGTCAATCAAAGTATCTACACTAACAAAGGTACCATTCCCTTCACGATTAGAAGAAAAACAAAGACGAGATGAGAAAGAATTTGTAAGCTTCCAAAACTTATTAAAATCTTTGAATGTTAATTTGCCCTTAATTAATCTTATTGAAAAAGTTTCTAAATACGCAAAATATGTAAAAGAAATCATATCAAGGCATAGGAAAATTAAAATAGGAGAGTAAGCTAAGTAAATGCCCCATGTAGTGCAATTATATCCAAACAAATCCCCCTAAAACTAAAAGACCCAGGGAGTTTTACGATACCAATTAAGATAGGGGATATTCACTTCGGTAAGGCTCTTATGATTTAGGAGCCAGTATCAATTTGCTGCCCTTGTCTATATATGAAAACATTGGGTTAGAGGAACTTAGACATACATAAATTACACTACAATTAGCCAATAGGTCTTCAGTACAACGGAAGGGGGTACTTGAAGACGTGTTGGTTAAGGTGCAAAATTTTATCATCCTGATCAACTTTGTAATTTTAGATTTTGAGGAGGACCATGAAATACCTATTCTGCTAGGTAGAACTAGTTTTAGCAACATCAAGGTCCACCATTGACCTAAAAAAGAATGTGTTAAAAATGAAGATCAATGGCGAGACAAAAAATTTTAAATGTGGTTACCAACAAAATGAGGTAAATAAGGAAAAATTAGGGAATCAATGTTTTGAAATATCTATAAAAATCCCTAACTACCTTGAGCCAGAAAAATACATTCTCTATGATAAGTGCAGGGTGAAAGTGAAAATTTAGAGAGCGAGAAAAAATGATGAAAGTAGAGTGGCACGATGAGTACTGGACGAACACCGATAGAAATGAAACCAAAGGAGCGTCCACATATGTTATGACGAGGCTGACGAATGAATCCGACAACAAAACTTAACAATTTTAGAATTGAATTAAACCTTAAAAATTTTGTCTAAACTAATTAAGCATTAAACTGAACACTTTGAAAATTGATTCTAGGGGTCAAAATAGAGTCAGTGTAACAACAGGGGACCTCCATGTATTGACACTACTCGCAGATTCAAAGACTTGAGTAAATCAGATGGATATCATGACACATCACCTCTATGTCACGAAAAAGAAGACAATATACCCAAAACCCAAAACTTTTAGAGTGCGTCGCAACATTGAAACCCGATGTCACACCATTGGTATCTTACCAATTTCGTGTCACGACATCGCTACAACTTTTTACAGGGTCGACTTGACTAGCATGCAACCCATCAATTCTTAACCTAAATTTTTACCCAATTTTAATCTTAAATATCCTATTTTAAAACAAAAAAACCATTTACTAATATTTAAACCCTTATTCATCTTTTAATCCTCTCTAAACCTCTTAAAAATCCCAAAACCCTCTTTTCCTAATTTTTCCCTCTTTTCTCATTAGATTTCAATCGGTGCAAGAACTAAAAACATAGTATCAAAAAGGAAATTGCAACAAAAGCACTTCAAAATATCCAAAGCAAACAATCAAGGTTAAGGGTTCCTACTTTGTTTTACTATTCCATTGAATTGTTCCTATTCATAAATTGCTTGAGAGTAGTTAGAAATTTATTAAAAAATGCCTCCAAAGAAAAGCTAAGGGAATTAATGAACCTGAATCATTGGAAGTTCCAAATCCCTCCAACTTTCTGAATCAAAATGTCAAAAATTATTTTTAAAATTTCAACGAAAGACGTTAATCCAAGAATGAGGATTTGAGTCATTGATGAGTCTGTGTCGGGAAATATGGCCATTGGTATGATATCATAGGTGGGAACATTTTTCTGTTATCACAAAATACTATATTGTTGTCATGGTGGTACAGGAACTTTATGCATCATTTCAGGATCAAGAGTCTAGGAGAATTGTGGGTGCCATCAACCATGTTTAATCTTGATCCTGAAAGAAGTGCGAGCCATCCCTAGAGTTACTTGGGAATTTTATAACGCTCCATATTATGAAAAGGATTTTGTGAAAGAAATTGATTTGGTTAAAGGCATTAATATGGATAACGTTATAAATTACTTAACAGAGGGTAGGGGCGAATGGAAGTGTCGCCCAGGTATTGATATTCCGACACCCTTTAATTAGACATTTATGTTTCCCGTAGCTAAAATATGGATACAATCCTTGTGAACACGAGTTGCTCATTCTTTAAATTTTTCTGATGTCAATAATTTTCGAGTGGTATTGCTTTATATTGTCTTGGAAAAAAATAGGTATGCATTAGGATACGAATCTATAATTTTATGAAACGACACATTAGTGATTAGAAAGTCAAGGATTTCTTCCCCCGCTTAGTGGCAATCCTATGCAAGAGAGCCGGTGTTCCGATGACAACTACCGAGAAATTTATGATGCCTTTCGAAAGTATCATAGGAGCTACAATATATATGCAATACACGAAGCTTCAACACAAATCAGTGATTGGAACAAACACATAAAATAATATATCCAACAACTCAACAAGAAATTGGCGACAGCAGCAATCAAAAACTAGACTGGATGATAAAATGGAAGCAAGAGACGAGCCCAATTTTCCATGAATATGCACGACATAATTATATAAGAATACAAAATTATTCACCGGATATGTTCGACCCGATGCATTTTCAGCTTGAAAAAAAGGAGCAAGGAAGCCAAGAGAGGGAAGATAATAAGGATGAGTAAGGATAAAAGTAAGGAAATGAGATGGATTTTAAGGAGTAGGAGAGGGATTGACAAAAAAATATAATTTAATTTCGGATTTGTAATTAACTTGGATAATTTTTAGTTTATTGCTTTAGGAGTAGGATTAACAATAGGTTTTTATATTTGTTCTTGGTTTCTAGTTCTGTGTGCAGGAACTCCACATGAAAGAAGCATGACAATTTTGAGCTTTCAATGGAAATGGAGCACCCACCATTAGTCTACAGAAATGTCACGATCAATCGAGTAATTTCTTTCTTTATCTATCAAGGTTGCACATTCGGGACAATGTGCTATCTAAAGTGTGTGGGGGTAAGATAGGAAATTTGTTTTTTATTTCAAGATAGGAAATTTGTTTTTTATTTCTATGCTTTCTTTTAATTTTTATTGTTAAAAGTTTTCTTGTGCTTTTAGAAATACAAGTGATTAGTTAGGAGCATGTACATAGGTTGATTGTGTTTACAATAAATTTTGCATGATAGTGGATAGTTTTAAATTTTTTATTATTAGACTACTAAGTTCTATATATTACACTGTAAACTGGTATTGAATAATCTAATATACCAAATGATATAGAGAATACAAGGAAACGAGTATGCTATGTATGATGAACAGTTGAATTTGTGATTGTTTGGTTGATTAAATTTTTTAGTATTGAGATACCTAGGAATAACCTAAGGCATTGTTTGGTATACACCCAGAGCCAAAAAGCTAACCCCATTTATCAATCCTTTGTAGCTATGTTTGAGCCAAAAAACTCTTCTAGAGGAACCTTCATGCAAAACCCGAGCCAAAATGTTAATTTGTACTTACCATTTTTCTTTGGTCTCGAATTGCACGAATATAGAGTTTTGGCCATACATATTGAGGTTTAAGTAGATACATCACAATGGATATTGTAAAAATAGAGTGAAATAGGAAGAAGCTATGTGATATAGGAATTATAGATTAGCTAACATGTACAAGACAAAAGAAAATTTCAAAGAGAAAGTCAAAACGAGTAGAAAAAGTACGTGAAAGCTAAAATCATTGTAAGTGAGATGTGTTAAAAAGATAAAAAAAAAGTGACAAAGTCACAAAAGTAGAAAACTTAGTCATTAGTGCACAAAATCTTGTGAGCTAGTTGTAGTTGTTGTATTATGTTGTAATTTCCTATGTGCGAAAATAAGGAAGGTCAGAGAGGAGAAATAAGGTGTTAAGTGAGTAAGGGTTATTAAAGGGGAGAATAAGGAACAATACAATGTGCCAAACTATTTTCATGCTTGAAACTATTTTGATGGTTCCTGTTCTTGAAATTCATACCTGTCCTAAGATTCAGAACATTACAAGTCGAAAAGCCCTATGTAACTTAGGTAAACTTATTCATGAATCAATATTATTTTGAGCAATTGCAATAAAGACTATTTATATTATGCTAGGATAATCAAATAACTTGTATGATTTATGGACGGTTTCATATATTTGAAAACCTTAATGTCTGTATACTTTGTAATATACTAAACTTAGGTGTTTGATATTGAAAGTGGTACGTCATTTATATATCATGCCATGATTATGAGTAAAAATGAATATGCCTAGTTATGTACCCGAAACCAATCTTTTCATCATACTTGCCCAAGGGTTATCTTTTACTTTTTGATTTTATTTTTCCTTCCTTTGGGACAAGAAATGTATTAAGTGTGGGGTAGTTTGATTTGTCGTAATTCAATGTAGCAGAGTAAACTAGTTTTCGCACATAAGAAGCTTAAATATAAGAATTTTTATTATGTTTTATTTAAGTTTTCCATATTAGCTTTAAGTTAAATAAAAAATACATTTTGAGTCTTTTTATGACCTTATAGCCTGAGTGAGGCCCAAGAGTGAGCTAATGTCCTAAATGAGTGTGTAGTACATCACTAAAAGGCAAAATAGCTCAAGGCTGGTCGTTGTGTTGTAACACAGGAAGTCCAATGTCACAACATAGCAAGCAAAATACAAGAATTCCAATACTGTCTTTCATGTCGCTATTGGATCGCCAGTACGCCTCATGGCGCCGTAGAAAAATTATTCCGACGATCATTAGCCACAGATCCATGTATGAGGAACAAATAGGGTTGAAATAGAGTTGAAAATATACCTTCTTTACTAAAAACATTGAAAGGATGCTGTTGATTTGATGTCGATTCCAAGCCACAATGAAAACGACTCGACCTCTACGTAGTCCACCCCGTAAAAAATTAACAGCACTATCTCTTGAACTTTTCAGAGAGAATAATTAAAAACAGTTGCTAGACCTTTATTTTTTAAGTTGGTAACCTGCACACACTAAGGGACTATCATCCTTTTATCCTCTTTGATATCACATATTAAAATGGAAAACTAGGAATTTTCCCTTATTAATAGAGAAGGCAAATGGAAAGTTAGAAAAGGAAAATATATTCTTTCCAAAAGAATATTAATTTCCATGTCATTTATATTTTGACAGAAATTAATTAATATAACTGTTTATATTAATAAATTCGGTAACATATACACAATTAATATTTTCTATGAATCAAATTCATATATTAATTATATTCTTTCCAAAAGAATATTAATTTCCATGTCTTTTATCTTTTGTCCGAAATTAATTAATATAACTATTTATATTAATAAATTTGGTAACATATACACAAATAATATTTTGTATGAATTAAATTCATATATTAATTATATTCTTTCTAAAAGAATATTAATTTCCATGTCTTTTATATTTTGACCGAAATTAATTATTATAACTGTTATATTAATAAATTAGGTAAAATATATACAATTAATATTTTGTATGAATCAAATTCATACATCAATTAAATTCTTTCCAAAAGAATATTAATTTTCATGTCTTTTATATTTTAACCGAAATTAATTAATATAACTATTTATATTAATAAATTCGATAAAATATATACAATTAATAATTTATATGAACCAAATTCATATATTAATTTTATCTATGTTCTTGATTTGTGTACAACAAATTTGTATATATAATGTGTTTAATATTTAACTATCAAATTAAATTAATTCAACAATTAATTTAATTCATGTGATAACTAAATACAATACCAAATGTATTTGGATTCTATTCGTTTGAACTATAGGGTGTGACCGTAGGCTCTTATAATGTTGGTAGTAATACTAGAACATTTGTAACATTACACGCAATGAGTGGCATCCAGGAATGCATCATTGCCACCCAAGTTAGAAGAAGTTGTGATTCGACATAGTCGCTCTGTGATAATCTTTTTATGTATTATATCCTTTTATCCTTAATATCTATATTGGACACAAGTTATGGACTTGTATAGTCTAATCTCATATTTCTTTATTTTCTGAGCAAACTAAAATAAACAAATAATTGTGATATCTCATATCAACTTATTCGAGCATGACCATGCATTTCTAGTCTTACTCCATTAAGAGGCCTAAGATATTTCTCCCATTACGTAGGAGGAATAAATTCTGTCTTAATCAACCATATCACGCTACATGGATTGCGGTATATCAAACATCAGTCTTTATAGTGCAACTTGTTACAGTAGACGTTTAGATTGTATCAAAATATACGACTCTCGATTTTGGGACAATGATCATCTCAAGTTTGAGGATCATATACATAGTTATCACTATGAGTTATACTGTGACTATTACATAATAATCCAAGAAACATACTCATAGTGGGTTAGTCCAATATGTTGTTCTCTAACACATACTCTTGTATTGATTTTGACATCCCTATTTCAATGACAACTCTTTGTCACCAATCAACTACACATTAGTCGTAATGCATTATTGTTGTCCAAGCCCAAAATAATACATTAGTAAGAACCTTTTAAGAATAATCATATTTTCTTAGGATTTTATTACAATTCAGTTTATTTATATACACAAAAAAACTGAAATAATAATAACAATGCATTATATTAACAAATAAGGTAAAACAAGTATGTAATTACAATCATCTCATGATTGGTCTTTGGGCACACTATAACAGTCGCAACATAACCATAGAATGTCGCGACACACCCTTGAAGCCAAACCTGAATTAAAGTATATTGCCTTCAATGTCATGACACAAGCACTGGGTGTCACGACACCAACTCTGTACGAGAAAAGTTACGAGCAAAGGGCGTTTTGGTCCACAAAATGAAGATTAACACGAAAATGTAAGCAAACCTAGGGCTAAGGAAGATGACCCACCCTAACTCTATAAATAGTCTCACTTAACACTTGTTCGAGATAATTTTCTAGATTCTAAGTTTTTCCCAGTAATTTAGATTTCTGTTATCTATTCTTTTAGGTTTTAGATTTCTTTTTAGTTATTTTTCTTTCATATTCTTCAGAGAATTTGGTTTGTAAACGCAACCAAACGTTTAAGGATTTTTGCACGTCAGCAATCGAATACAATTAGGATTCTCTAAACCTTATTCTTGAATTATTCATCATGCATATCTTTATCATCAAGTTTATTATGCTTATGGATTCCACGAGGAACTAATCCTCTTATGGGGGATTAGCGAGTAAAGGTGTGATTGACTAATTGCTATGTAGGGTTTACTTAGTGGATCAGTTGTTTGGGAGAGGAAGAACTTAAACCCTAGGCTTGATCACCCTAAGCAGTCATTTAGGTGGGAATTAACCCAAAATTAGTATGGTCCGTGAACACCATAGCGTTGAACCGGTCTGGACTATGAGGTTAAGATAAGTAGTTCTTGTCAACTCGTTAGTTTAGTGGAAGATCGAGAGATCTTGCTAGGGTAATGACTAGTTGACTAAATAGAAACCCAAAATATGAATTATTTATGACCACCGAAGCGAGCTAATCACCCATATTTTGAATTGATTAAGTTTAGATTTTAGTTTCTCGAAGTTCACTTTACTTATGCAATTTTTATTCTTTATTTATAAAAACAAAAAATATATTATTTATGTTCACTCCTAATATAATTTATTTAATTTACTAATGAATTCTATTTGTATTAGTATTTAGGTTAACTTGAATTTAGTACTTGCCTCCCTTGGGTACGGTCCTCGAAATACTCACCTATTTCGTTGTAAAAACTATATTACAACTTTACCCGTATACTTGTGGACACGCCTAAATTCCACATCTTTAGTTGCAATATTCACACTCTAGATGTTAGTATGTCTGGAGGCAGTCAGCTAGTTAGGGATTGTTTTTAAGCATGAAAAATAAAGGAAAAGAAGGCTAGAAACATCAGCACAAAACAACAATTAAAGGCTCAAAAATGGAAACCAACTAAGGGGATCTAATGGTGGTAAAAATCACCAACGGTGGTAGCTCTAGGTCTACTTTGGGCAATTTAAAAGAGATTTTAAGGGTTGAATGGGGCTGATTGGAACATAAAAAATAACATGAAACCCTAAAAAATAAAAACATAAATTTAATAGAAAACATAGAAGAAAGATAAGGGAAATCGACACTTACACAAAGAAGAGAAGGGGCGACACAACAGAGGTTGATGGGGCGACACAATGAAGGAGAAAGGAAGAAAAGAAAAAAAGAATATGAGAGAGTTTGAAAGAAGAAAAAGGGTTGAATGGCTACAACAAAGAAAAGATGGAAAACGGCTAAAAAATAAGTGAATGTGTTGTATTTATACCTAGGTTAACTAGGCTGGGTGGCACAATAATAGGAGAAGGGAAAAAGTCTAGCACAAATTAACAATTTGCAAGGGAAAGGAATCAAACTTCAGTCTTTAAGTGAATTACACTGTCTCCTTTTTTTTATTAACCATTAAAGTAATAGCTTATTCTTGAAACAATGCTACAAATTAATAATTAAAAGAAATTAAGGATGTTATATTAAATAAAACCATAAAATTAACTAAGTGGCTCACTTGGCCAAGCCTTCTAATGTAACACCCCATACCCGGTTCAAATGCCAAACTCGAGCTACAGGATGCTACTATAATAAACCAGAACATTCATAAGCAATTTAGTCATTATCATTGAATAAATCAATATATTCAAATTAAGTTCAAATTAAAAATGCATTAAGGTTAAAACCAAGTCTCAAATGAACTTACAGAAACACTTAAACAATTTTGAAATAAATCAAGACCAAACTGGATCAATTACAAAATAATAGGAAAAATGCTAAAACAAGGGTCGCACGGTTATATAGTGCCATAATACAGTCGTGTCCCAAACCCCTGTGACAAGGCTGAGGTCGTGTAATCCAGGGTCACACGGTCATGTCGCAAGGCTGTGTAACATACTGTGTGTTACATCCCATTTTCAATTAATTATATGAGAGTGGTACTATAATCTCTTATGTTTTAAATTAATTATGCAATAGTGAAAACAAGAAACTATTTTTGGCACAATTCTCATGTGTACAATAGATGCCAACCGTCCACTCCCTTGTTTCCTTATGTGGAGGATTCCTTTCCTCCTTTAGCAAGTCAAACTTGCCATAATTTATTGCCAAAACAAAGATGTTGAGCACATTATCGCCATTGTTGCTGTCGTCGATGCCGATTGTCACTAGGATTTGAGTTTTTCTCCCCTGTCCTCTCGTTTTCGATTTCTTTCACCTTTTTCTTCCAATTAACTCATTCTTTAATTTTTTTCACTCTACTTATTAAACCTTTGATCTTTTCTCTCGGATTCATCTCTGACTTCGTTTTGTTATTTAGTAGTGTAAGTTATGTAAAGTGATGGAGTAATAATCTTTCATTTCTTATCCTTCTTGAAATAATGACTCAACTATAATTCCTTTCTTAAGATTAACTTTCAATCTCCATGTGTTATGAATGACCAAATAGCAACCGTTCGGGAAACCAATAGTGTGGCATCATGAGAGTAACGAATCCGAGCATTCAAATTAAGGGAAAGTATTGGTGAGATTTCCTACATTAGATCTTATATTAAGGGACTTGTTTTTCGTTAGATCATGACTAAAAAGAGATATTCATGTGATTTGACTTTTTATTGGGAGTAGATCCAAGTGAGACCTCTACAATAGGAGCGTAGGGTTTAGATCTACAATAAGGTGTGGGATCTTTAACTTTTGTCACCTGATGAGTGTTTATTTTTATTATATTAGTATGCTAACAATTCTTTATGTGCAGATACACTAACTACTCATAAAGAGGGATGAAATCCCCATCGATGAGAAACCCAAGTAAGTCACTCTATCCATTATTCTTGAAAAGTATATTGTGTGATGTGATGATATTATGTGATTATGATGTTTGTGCAAATTGCATCTATGTGATATTGATATATGCATATATCTTATTCTCATGAAATATGATGTATGGCTTGTGTGTTATCGTTATGATTCTGTTATGAAAATATGAAAATATGAATATGACCAAGTAATATGTGATCCTACGTGTACAACATGTTTACAACATGTTAACGTGAAATGACTTAATTGAGATAATGGTCATATCATATGTATGGGGTGGGACAAAAAGGAAGATATGTGGTAGTTTATCTGCAATTATGTGGCCGTTTATAGGTAGTTAATGTTAGAGTATGCCCAAAGACCAATCATTAGATGGTTGTAATAACATACTTGATTTATCATGTTTATTAATATAAGGCGTTACCATTATTATTTCAGTTTCTTTTCTGTGTGAATAAATAAGCTGTTTATAATAATGTCCTAAGAATAATATGATTATGCTTAAAAGATCCTTAGTCAAGTATTATTGTTGGATAGGACAACGATAATGCATTAAGACTAACATGTAGTTGATTGATGATAAAGAGTTGTCATTGATATGGAATGTCAGAATCGATGCATGAATATGTGTGTTAGAGAACAACTTATTGGACTGGCCCATTATGAGTATGTCTCTTGGATTATTATGTAATTATCACGACATTACTCATAGTGATTAATATGTATATGATCCTCAGACTTGAGATCATCATAATCCCAACATCGTGAGTAGTATATTTTGATACAGTTAAACGTACACCGTAACTAGTTGTTCTATAAAGGCTGATGTTGGATATATCACAATCGATGTAGAGGGATATGGTTGGTTGATATAGAATAAGTCCCTCCTATATAATGGGAGTAATATCTTAGGCCACTTGATTAAGTGAGACTAGAAATGCATCGCCATGCTCAAATAAGTTGATATGAGATGTCATACTTATTTGTATATCATAGTCTGCTTAAGATATCAAGGAACATGGAATGGACTATACAAGTGTGACTATTCCATGACTTGTGTCCAATCCAAAGATAAAGGACGAGGATTATTGCATAAAAGGTTAATCATAAAAGGTTATGTCGAATCATGATCTCTTATGACTTAGGTAGCAATGATGCATTGCTAGATGCCACTCATTGTTTGTAACATTGGGATCGTTCTAGTATTACTGCTAACGTTACAGGAACCTACAGGGTCACACCCTATAGTTGAAATGAATGGAATAAACCATAGTTGGTTTTATTTTTGGGTGTCACTTGAATTAAATTAATTATAGAATTAATTTAATTCAGTAATCAAATTTCCAACACATTATGTGCAAGGTTGTTGTACGCATAATGAGGACATGAATTTGATTAGCATATGAATTTAAATAAATATATGGTTTACCGAAATTATATTATAATTAATGTAATTATAATTTTTGGTTTAAAATATTATTATATTTATTTAATTCCAAAAAAACCCTAAAAATAAAAGGGATATATTAGAATCCCGTTTTTGATTATTTTAAGGTCTAGCAGCCGTCAAAGAAATATAACTCTCAAAACTGTTTTGGGGATTTTCTTCCGTCCGTAGTCAACTGGGTGGATTACGTAGAGGTCGGAGTCTCAATAGATTGCGGCTTGGTTTGATTGTAGATCAAACTACACATTGTCGAGAAGTTATTGTCTTCTCAATCGAAATATTAGGTAATTTCGTAATCTTTTCACCCCAATTCGTTCTTCACACATTAATCCATGGTTAGGGTCGCCAATTTTAATTTTTTTCGCTGCGCCGTAGGGGTGCCGGCGATCCAACAGTTATGTGGTGGCTTGTCCACAAATGGTGTGTTATTGGATGAACGGGTTCTGGAGAACTCGATATTGGTGTGTAACGAAGATGGGTAGGAAATTTCTTCAAAATGTGAATTGTTACATAAGCATGTCTCGCTATTCTCATGTATATGTGTTGGGGATGATATGAGATTTCTATTAAAATGATATATATGTTGAAATGGATGTGTTTAATTGTTGTGTTGAAATGCATGTTATAAATATTATGTAATGATCTCATACTAAGCCTTTTAAAGCTCACCCACATTACTTGTATGTTTCAGATAATCCTCGTGGTTTTGACTCGGATTCGGTCATTAGAGAGGCTCTCGGAACAATGGTTTCTTGATTATGGATTTTTAAGATGATTTGGGACTTTTATGGACTTTATGATTATATTTTGGATTTTATTTTGTTGAAAGCTATTAAACCGTGGCATGAGATATTTTGTTTTTAAAGCTATGGACTTTGAATGGATTAAACATTTTAATGGGTTTCTTAATAAAATTTGTTTTCCGTAAACTCAATTAACTGAATAATATTTTATGATCAAAATAATGTTTGACAATGATAAGTAAGTCTTCCTTTGAAGAAATGTTTTTACTAAAACCTATAAAAAGGGAATATTAAAGCACATTTTCAAAGATTAGATCCATTTTTTTTCAACTCAAGGTTTTCGCCATTTCTATGGCCCATGTAATTGCTTGGATTGGGCCGTAACATCTAAGCCTGGTTTGAGGGGTTACATTTAGTGGTATTCTGGGAAAATGTTTTTGAAAAGCTTCATACATTAAAAGGGTATTTTAGGAAAAACATGCCACATGTCATTTAGTATAAAAGAAATCTGACACTTATCGTAGCTAATCTGAGGTAAGTGATATTTAGATGTAAAATTATAGACTTTGTGACACACGCCCATGTCTCAAGCTGTGTAACAATCAAAATAGGGACACACGGTCGTGTCCCAGCCCGTGTCCTCACCTGTGTAACTCTCTGAGTTGGGTCACACGGCCAAGCCACACACCTGTGTGCCAGGCCGTGTAACTCTCGAAATAGCCACACATGCCCGTGTGTCAGGCCGTATGCTAGGCCATGTAATAGCCTGACTTGCATGCTTTAAAACCTACAGGGGACACACAGCCATGTCACCTGGTCGTGTATCACACACGGTTGAGTCACACGCCCATGTCTTAGACCGTGTGGACATGAATTTTCCCAAAAACAAGCCATTTCAATCACCAATTCAAGCAATCATCTAAAGGCCTTTATAACACCTATTCAAATCATTAAAATATGACCAAAACTAACATGAAATGACCAACTCAAAAGTTCAAAACCATTTAACCAATATGCCATACAAGGCACCTCAAATACAAACATACAAATCTACCTAAACATGTATACATTACCACATTTAAAACATGCACATCTAGTTCAATATCATCTTAAAACATACCATAATTATGAGCATAAGCAATTCAACACAACCATACCACTTTAATGCCCTAAAAACAACCAACCAATGTGCCCTTCATAAACACCACAATTATGTCCAAACATCAACAACTAAAACATGTCAACATTGATCCATTCCTAGCATATCAACTTAATTAATTCATAAACCAAAACATACCACAAGTGTTCACCTTCACACCATTCTAATTATACCAAAAAGATACCTATTTACAAGCTTGATAAAATACCTAGTAACTTAGTTTTGTTTAATGTCATATTGTACCAAAATAACCTATATAGCCACATATACATGCCATTACCCTATGAGACACAAGAACTACCAACATCGATGGATAGTGTGAGCCAAAAGTTCGATCTGTCCAAATGTCAGCAATAACAATCTACAAAATAATCCACGAGAATGAATAAGCTTATTGTAATATCCCGAAAATTACTACTGTAATACCCTGAAAATTACTACAGTAAGAAAATAGGTATCCTAGATAGTAAAATAAGGAAATAAACTGACAAAAAGGGAAATTTTGAGTTATGACAACATTGAGAATTATATTATGACATGTTAATTCAAGAAACGATTAAATCGCAAAAGTGAGAAAAGTTTTGTTGCCCAAGAGTAATTACTCAAAATTTGAGAGATTAAAGTGTAAATATGAAAAAGTTGAAGGACCAATAGTGTAAATATTTTAAGGGTGGAATAATCTAGAAACTAAGGAAAATGGATGAATTAGGACCAAATTGAAAAGGTGAAGAATTTTGAGGGACTAAATCAAAATTTTACCAAATTAAGTGATGACTCAAGGATCAAATTTTTAAAGATTCTAAAGGGAAAAATGGTCAATTAGAAGAGAGAGAAATCTAGAAGATAATGATGATGTTAGAGATATTTTATATTAATTAATTAATTAAATATTAGTTTATTAATATTTTAATTTAATTTTTAAATGATATTTCATTATTTTATTAGTATTTTATTTAGTATATATAAGAAAAGAAAGATTAAGAATCATCCATTCCACCATATTTCCATGCAACTAACGTGAGAAGAGAGGAGAAGAAAGAAAGTTTTGCTTTCTTTACAATTTGGTCCTTCCACCAAAAAGTTTCCACTTTCACCTAGAAATCAAAAGCATTTCGATAGCTTCCAAGAGAGAAGAATAAGAAGGAGACAATGGGGAGCTAGAATATCAAGCTACATTCAAGAAATAGAAGCTGGAGGAGAGAGAAAATCAAGTTAAAGATTGAAATCAATAGCACAAGGTAAGAACATCAAGATTTCAATATATTTTTAAGTTTGATATTATTGAAAAAGCATGGAAATAATATTATAGTAGAGTTTTCTTATATAAGGTCTTATGTTCTTGATATATTAGTGAAGAGAAATAAGTGAAAGTGATGGGAAATATTATAGAGAAAGGGAATAAGGGAGTTATACACCTAGTAATCAACATTTTGCACTAAAATAGTTTTGGACAGCAGCAGTAGGTTAACTTTGAAAAATCACCATAAATTTTGGAAATAGGATTATAGTATGAATAAAATATGGAAATAAATCTTATTGAGTCTAATTTCTCATAGAAGAAACGGTGTAAGTAATGGAATTGTAAATCATGAGATATAATAAATTTTCTCAGACAATGTGAGAATGAATTTGGGTTCCCCTGTTCTGATTTGAAAAAATCATTAAAAATTGGAAACAAATAATTATGGTTATAATTTATATTTTTTCAAATCCTTAATGAGTCTATTTTCAATAGAAATAAACAGCAACATCATCCGAATTCTGTACAAAGATATAATTAATTTTTAGTGAAGAGGGGTCGGAACTGTCAAACAGTGAAATAGGGGAAACTTTAAAAAATAAATTGTACTTATTGGCTAAATTAAAAATTCATAAAATTTTATGGTATTAGATAAAATTTGTGGATCTCAATTCGGAGTTCTGTAGCTTAAGATATAATTAATTTAGTGACTATGACTCAAGTGAACAGCTTGTTATGAGTAAACAAGTTAATTGTGGTATTATGTATATATCAAGGATGTGGAATGGAGTGGAGGAGGAGGAAAAATATATGTGAATATTCGGCTAATATGAGTTTATTTTAAAATAGCTAATTTACATGTTTTAGGTTTAGGGACTAAATTGAATAAAAGTAAAATTTTAAGGGTAATTTTGTAAAAATGTCAAAAAGTGACCAAATTGCATGATATGAATTGTTTTATTATTTAAATTAATAAATTAAATGAAATATTAATTTATATCAAGATTGGGAGGAAATTTGAAGATAATAGAATATTACCAAAATGTCCCTAAATTTTGGTATTTCTACAATTTAGCTTGGTAAGTTCGTGTAACTTGAATTATATTCTTAGATGATTGAAATATATATATTGGATTGAGAAATTGATTTGAATTGTGAACATGAGAAATTGTGAATTGAATGAAATGGAAATGAAGCTTTGAATTACATGAGTAAATATTGGGTCTCGTAGGCCCTATTTGTTATGAATATAATATTTCGAGGATATGTTGTAAAGAATTATAAAAGCACGTTAATAATTTGAAAGTTTTAATTCAGATGAAATTTTGTAACTCGGTTTAATACATATGCAAATGTATGTCTTCTAGTAATGCCTCGTACCCTATTCCGCTGTCGAATACGGGTAAGGGGTGTTACAATGTGACATCGCCAAATTCGATCATAACATTTAGACCGGGTTTAAGGTGTTACAATTATTGGTATCAGAGCTACGTTTTAGTTGGTTCTCGAACTAACATAGCGTATGTGAGTCTAGCTATATATGCCGTATTACTTTCAATTGAACTGTTTTCAAAAATGCTAAAAATTTTATATTGATGTGATTGAAATATGCTTATGATGAAACGAAACTTAAAAAAGTATGAATAAAATTTCATTATAAGTATGTGTTAATATATGAAATGAGATAACCAGAAGTTGAGGTGAGAAATGTGGAAACGTAGAATAAAATGAAAGTTTATATGGTGATAAGTCCATCCGTGTTTGCTTGGTGTGCATATGATGTTATGTCCTCAACATATTTGATTAAGTAAATATGGTAAGCAAATATACATAAATAGATGGAATGTGTGTTTATGTACACTTGCTTGAATAAGTGTAATCAGTATGTTTATATGATAGAATCTTATGTTTAATTGTTAAATTAGAAATAATATGATGTTTATTTTATGTCTTTGCTATTGAACCATGAATATTATAATAGTATGAAATTTTAATTGAAAGATCAAATTGAGTAGAACACAGGAATGAGTACTTTCGTTCAGTGATATGTGATGAATTGACGAAAAAGACCATGGTTAGACCATGGCAACATGTGATATGTGATTTCCATATAAGACCATATCTAAGATATGGCATCGACATCGATATATGAGCTAGTGTAAGACCATGACTGGGACATGGCGTTGGCACCGAGATGAGAGGTCCCATGTAAGACCATGTCTGGGACATGGCGTTGGCACCGAGATGAGAGGTCCCATGTAAGACCATGTCTGGGACATGGCGTTGGCACTGGGATGAGAGGTCCCCCGTAAGACCATGTCTGGGACATGGCATGGGCACCGATATGAGAACTCCCATGTAAGACCATATCTGGGATATGGCATTGGCAATACAGGAAACATCTCATGTAAGACCATGTCTGGGACATGGCTTTGGCATGTAATTATCAGACAGGAGACCCGAGTATCCTTAGTATTCCAAGTGATTCAACGGGCTAGTAAAGAAATTATGTTACATGAATGTTCAGGTAAAAGTACAATAAACAGATTCAGGTAAGTATAAGGATTAAGAATATTTCAGTTATCAGTTGAGAAAATAATTTTAGCAAGGAAGGAGTAAGTTATAATCATGAGTTGTTTATGCAAGCAAGTAAACAAGTAAGAGAGTAAATAAAGAAGAAGTTAAATTTGATAAAACAAAATATTCAGGTATGATACCTAAAAGAATGTATGTATTAACTGGAAGTTTTTTTTACTGAGTGGAATAAAGTGAGGTTCATGATAACAGAATTAGTCAGAGAAATGATAATTAAGTGGTAAAGATGTTTGTGTGTGAAGGTTACAGTCGAAATGAAATGATGATCTTTTCTGGATATTATATATATTCTTTTATCCTCAGAGATATGTAAGTGTAATTCTTCAGTTCTGATAGAGTTCTTATGTTGTGAGAATGTTAGCTAATTATAATGTTAGACGAAAGCCCTATTGGTCTGATCGTTTTATGACTGGTTATTGTTCTGTTTTGCATGCATACTTAGAAAGTGTATTGTTTTGCTAAAAGAAATATTGTGCTAATGACTAAATTGCAAAACATGTAAATGTGATATGTGAAGTACATGATATGGATTATTAGTAAATTACGGATGAATAATGAATTTTGAAATATAATACATGTATTAAAGATAGAGAAGATATAAATATATGGATTATTGGTACAAGGATTAAATTGTAAAGGATGTAAAAGCATTATGCGAAAAGTTTAAAAGTGATATGCATGCATGATATAATTTGCCCAAGTAGATGAGATTAGAACTACAAGGATATTAGTGGTATATCATTAAAGGACCCTAGCACACTCTCTGATTAATAGCAGGCTAGTGCTCTCCGATTATTAGCACATTTATGTTCTCTATATAACACTTTAGTGCTTTCTGTTTAATAATGCATAATAATGCACCTCCGTATCAGTTTCATATATCGTAAGTGTTCTATCTAATCAATTAGGCCTCTACTAAAAAAAAGATAAATAATTTTCGCTACAAGGTAAAGGTTTACCTCTGATTCATGTTTGAAATATTGAATCAAAAATAAATTGTGAAATGAAAGGATAGAGAATGAATACAAATACTAAGCTAGGTAAATATGTGCAGAAGGGAACTATAGAATTATAGTGATGGTTTTAAGAAAACTAAATGAAGAAAGGACTTCTGGTTAACTGGAAAGAGAGAAAATAAGAGCTCGATTAAGTAAAAAGAAGAATATTATTGAAAAGGAAGTATAAAATGATATAAAAATTAGAAATGTTAGTGACAAGAATGGATAGAAAAGGATAATTGAAAGAATATAGAAATGATAAAGTTCATGATCAAAACAAAACAAGGAAATTTCGAGGACGAAATTTATTTTAAGTGGGGCGGAAATGTAATATCCCGAAAATTACTACTGTAATACCCCAAAAATTACTACAGTAAGAAAGTAGGTATCCTTGATAGTAAAATAAGGAAATAAAGTGACAAAAGGGGAAATTTTGAGTTATGGAAACATTAGGAATTATATTATGACATATTAATTCAAGAAAGGATTAAATTGAAAAAGTGAGAAAAGTTTTGTTGTCCAAGAGTAAATACTCAAAATTTGAGAGATTAAAGTGTAAATACGAAAAATTTGAAGGACCAATAGTGTAAATACTTTAAGGGTGGAATAATCAACAAACTAAGGATAATGGATGAATTAGGACCAAATTGAAAAGGTGAAGAATTTTGAGGGACTAAATCATAATTTTACCAAATTAAGTGATGACTCAAGGATCAAATTTTTAAAGATTATAAACTGCAAAGTGGTCAATTAGAAGAGAGAGAAATCTAGAAGATAATGATGATGTTGGAGATATTTTATATTAATTAAATAAATAAATATTAGTTTATTAATATTTTAATTTTAGCTTTAAATGATATTTTATTATTTTATTAGTATTTTATTTAGTATATATAAGAAAATAAAGATGAAGAATCATCCATTCCACCATATTTCCATGCAACTAACGTGAGAAGAGAGGAGAAGAAAGAAAGTTTTGCTTTATTTACAATTTGGTCCTTCCACCAAAAATTTATCATTTTCACCTAGAAATCAAAAGAATTTCCATAGCTTCCAAGAGAGAAGAATAACAAGGAGAAAATGGGGAGCTAGAATATCAAGTTAGATTTAAGAAATAGAAGCTGGAGGAGAGAGAAAATCAAGTTAAAGATTGAAATCAATAGCACAAGGTAAGAACATCAAGATTTCAATATATTTTTAAGTTTGATATTATTGAAAAAGCATGGAAATAATATAGTAGATTTTTCTTATATAAGGTCTTATGTTCTTGATATATTATTGAAGAGAAATAAGTGAAAGTGATGGGAAATATTATAAAGAAAGGGAATAAGGGAGTTATACAGCTAGTAATCAACATTTTGCACTAAAACAGTTTTGGACAACAGCAGTAGGTTAACTTTGAAAAATCATTATAAATTATGGAAATAGGATTAGAGTATGAATAAAATATGGAAATAAATCTTATTGAGTATAATTTCTCATAGATGAAATGGTGTAAGTAATGGAATTGTAAACCATGAGATATTATAAATTTTGTGAGACAAGGTCAGAATGAATTCGGGTTTCCCTGTTCTAATTTGGAAAAATCATTAAAAATTTTAAAAATTAATTATAGGTTATAATTTATATGCTTAAAATCCTTAATTAGTCTATTTTCAATAGAAACAAACAGAAATATCATCTGAATTTTGTATAAAGATAGAATTAATTTTTAGTGAAGAGGGGTCGGAACTGTCAAATAGTGAAACAGGGGAACTTTAAAAAATAAACTGTACTTATTGGCTAAATGAAAAATTCTTAAAATTTTATGGTAAGAATATATATGAGTCTAGTTTCAAGTAAAATTTTCATATCTCAATTCGAAATTCTGTAACTTAAGATATAATTAATTTAGTGACTATGACTCAAGTGAACAGCTTGCTGTGAGTAAACAAGTTAATTGTGGTATTATGTATATATCAAGGATGTGGAATGGAGTGGAGGAGGAGGAGGAAAAATATATGTAAATATTCAGCTAATATGATTTTATTTTAAAATAGCTAATTTACATGTTTTAGGTTCAGGGACTAAATTGAATAAAAGTAAAATTTTAAGGGTAATTTTTGTAAAAATGTCAAAAAGTGACCAAATTGCATGAAATGAATTGTTTTATTATTTAAATTAATAAATTAAATGAAATATTAATTTATATCAAGATTGGGTGGAAATTTGTGGAAAATAGAAAATTACCAAAATGTCCCTAAATTTTGGTATTTCTACAATTTAGCCTGGTAAGTTCATGTAACTTGAATTATATTCTTAGATGATTGAAATATATATATTGTATTGAGAAATTGATTTGAATTGTGAACATGAGAAATTGTGAATTGAATGAAATGAAAATGAAGCTTTGAATTACATGAGTAAATATCGGGTCTCGTAGGCCCTATTTGTTATGAATATAATATTTCGAGGATATGTTGTAAAGAATTATAAAAGCACATTAATAATTTGAAAGTTTTAATTTGGATGAAACTTTGTAACTCGGTTTAATACGTATGCAAATGTATGTCTTCTAGTAATACCTCGTACCCTATTTCGGCATCGAATACGGGTAAGGGGTGTTACAATGTGACATTGCTAGATTCGGTCATAACGTTTAGACCGAGTTTGGGGTGTTACACTTATAGAGCTTAGTAAGGACATAGTATATCATTAAATCTAACAACAATTGAATACAACTCATATATTACTTGATTCAAAATTACAAGAGTGTAAACGGGAGCACAAATGTGCATTCAGAGGTATCAAAGTACGAATAGGGGCACGTATGTGCAATTTAGGGGTAGAAAAGTACAAACAGGGGCACGTATGTGCAATTCAAGGGTACCGAAGTATGAATAGGGGCACATATGTGCAATTTAGGGGTACTGAAGTACGAACAAGGGTACATATGTGCAATTCAGGGTAGCGAAGTACAAACAGGGGCACGCATGTGCAATTCATACAATAATTAACTATAAGCATTTAAATTACATAAGTATAATGTGAAAATACAAATAGAAATTCAATTTCATAATGAAATACTATGGACTTACATTGACGAGTAGATCGTGGAAATATGATTGAGCTAATCCGTGGATTTTACCTTTCCTCGATTTAGATCCGGTTGAGATTTATCTTGTTCTAAAAAATAATTATATTCAATTAAGTGTTTCAATCAATCTCAAACATTCAATTCAATCCATATTTCACATTTATGCATATTTACCATTTGGCCCTAAACATTTGAACTTTTCAGAATTCAATCCTTAATTTATACCTTTAATAATTTAATCCATAATTCAAAAATTCAACAAAAATCACTTAACAAAACTTATTTATTTTTCAACAATGACTCATCATCTATCATTGAACATCAACAATCATGCAATAGCATTCATGGTATAATCCTAATTCTTTAACAGTTTTGCAAATTAATCCTCGAGCTAGCTAGATTAAGCTAAAATGACCTCAAAAACATAGAAATCATTAAAAACGGGGTTGAAATCACTTACATGCACACCTTTGAACTTGAAAAATTTAAGAACCCTAAAATGGCTTATTTCTTCTCTTCAATTTCGGTGGAATAGCCCTTGGAGAAGAAGAACACAAATTCTCTTTTATTTTTTTAATTTAATTTACTAATTACTATTTTAACCTTTATTTTAACCTTAAAAATCACTTAAGCCATGTCCATATATGTCCACTAACATTTTAAATGGTCTAATTATCCTTTAAGTCCACTCACTTTAAAATTCCTTAGCCATTTAACCCATTTCACTAATAGAACTCTACTTTTGTACTTTTATGATTTAGTTTTTTTTACATAATTAATCATGCAAACGTCAAAATTCCTTAACAAAATTTTAATAGAACCTTACTAACATCCCATAGATATTAAAATAATAATAAAATAATAATTTACTTGTCAAATTTGTGATCCCGAAACCACTGTTCTAATTTCACTAAAACCTGGTTGTTACATAGCTGCTATAGTATTCGCTCTTAAGATATTAAGGCACTATCCTTATGGAGAGAAATATGTCATCTATATGAATCATAAGAGTCTTAAGTATCTTCTCACTCAAAAGTAGTTGAACTGAGATAGAGATGTTGGATCAAACTTTTGAAAAACTATGATTGTACTATCGAGTACCATCTGGGTATGGCTAATGTAGTGGCCGATGCATTGAGTAGAAAAGTGTCGGCTGAGTTAAGAGCATTGTTTGCTAGGCTAAGCTTGTTTGAGGATGAAGGCTTACTCGTGGAATTGCAAGTGCAACCTACTCTGTTTGAGGAGATTAAGTTAAAGCAGTTATACGATATATCTTTTTCACCTCATATGAAACTTATTGAGGAAAGTAAGACTTCAGATTTTGCCTTTAATTCTAAGGGAGTTTTGTGCTATCGTGGGAGATCCTGTGTACCTTCTGATTTTGAGTTGAGGTAGTCCACACTTCAAGAAGCACAGAACAACCCCTATGTTATACATCCTAGAGGTAGTAAGATGTATCGGGATCTTCGAGAGTAGTATTGGTGGTTAGGACTTAAGCATGATGTGACAGACTTTGTGGTAAGATGCTTGACGTGCCAACAAGTCAAGGCTGAGCACCAATTACCTCCTAGTTTGATTCAACTTATTCAGGTTCCTCAGTGGAAATGAGAGCGTTTCACCATGGATTTTGTTAGTGGGCTACCTTTGGCGCCATCTAAAAAAGACTCCATATAGGTGATAATTGATCGATTGACTAAGTCCAGTTATTTTTTGCAAGTGTGCACCAATTATTCCTTGTAGAAATTGGTTAGATAGTACATCGCTGAAATTGTGAAACTTCATGGGGTACTGGTGGCTATCATTTTTGATCGAGATCATTATTTTACATCATGTTTTTCGAAGAGTCTGTATGATTCATTGGGTACGAGATTGAATTTTAGTACATCCTATCACCTACAGTCTGATGGACAGTCTAAAGGGGTTATTCAAATTATCGAGAACATGTTGGGAGGTTGAGTAATCAATTTTTGAGGAAATTGGGAAGAACATCTACCACTTACAGAGTTTGCATATAATAAAATTTTTTATTCGAGCATTCAGATGGCTTCGTATGAGGCACTTTATGGACGTAAATGTAGGACACCTTTATGTTGAACAGATTTGGGGGGAAAGAAAGTGTTAGGACCATATTTAGTATAAGAGACTGAGAATAATGTGAAGATTATTTGATATGAGTTGAAAGCTGCATCATATCAATAGAAGTCTTATTCTAACTTGAAGATGAGGGATATTGAGTTTAGTGTAGGCGACCAAGTCTTCTTTAAGGATTCGCATTGGAAGAAAGTGTTGAAATTTGGCAGTAAAGGAAACTTAAGTTTGAGGTTCATTGGACCCTACCGTATCATTAAGAGATTAAGATAAGTGGCACATAAATTGAAATTACCTCAAGAGTTGGATCCCATTCACAATATTTTTCCATGTATCTATGTTGCGACGTTATCCCAACCCTTCTCATGCAATCTTAGTTGAGGAGATAGAGGTTCATCATGACTTGACTTCTGATGAAAAACCAATGCAAATTATTGATCGAGATGTCAAAGTGTTGAGAAGGAAACAGGCTCTACTTGTAAAAGTGTTGTAGAGGAATCATGATTCTAGTGGGGCTACTTAGAAGCTGGAAGATGCGATGCAGTAGCAATATCCTCATCTTTTCTCATCAGGTAATTTTGAAGACGAAATTTTCTTTGAAGGAGGGTAGAGTTGTCACATCCCACTTTTCAATTAATTATACAAGAGTGATATTGTCATCTCCTATGTTTTAAAGTAATTTTGCAATAGTGAAAACAAGGAAGTGTTGTGGCTCTGTGGTAGGAAACTCCTTAACTATCCTAGAGCTCCCTAGTTTGAATCCCCTTGCTCTTTGTTTTATTTTTCTATTTTTGGCACAACTCTAATGTGCACAATAGATGCCAACTGTCCACCTTCTTCTTGCCTTATGTAGAGGATTCTATTCCTCCATTAGCAAGTTAAACTTGCCATAAGTTGTGAGACACATTCCCCTTTTTTCTCTTTTTATTCCTTCTCCGTGCTTACACTATTTTCTTGCCAAGAAAAGGTGTTGACCACCCCAAAAGCCTCCCAAACCGTCCACCACCCTCATTCCCTCCCATTTTCTCTTTTCTTCTCTTTTCCTCCACCATTTCCTATATTATTTCCCAACCACAACCATTTCTCTTCATCTTTTCATCCATTCCTCCATCGTGAGCCTCAGTTGTACCACCACATTGCCACCTTTTGCTATCGCCATCCCCACAGTGAACCGCCACCAAACCACCACCATTATCTCTGTCATCGGCACCAATTGTCACTGGGATTTGGGTTTTTCTCTTATTTTCCTCTCCTTTTTGATTTCTTTCACTTTTTTCTTCCAATTGACTCATTCCTTAATTTTTTCACTCTACTTGCGTACGAATATCATCAATCACATGATCCCTTGAAGATCGTTAAACGTTCAAACTTTTCTCCAGGATTTATCTCCAACTTCGTTATGCTATTTAGTAGTGTAAGTTATGCAAAGTGATGGAATCATCATCTTTCCTTTTTTCCCTCCTTCTAAAATAATGACTCAACTATAATTACTTTCTTAAGATTAACTTTCAATCTCCATGACTATAATTACTTTCTTAAGATTAACGGATTTGAACCTTTGAATTAAAGTGAAGTATTGGTGAGAATTCCTACATTAGATCTTATATTAAAGGACTTGTTTTTCATTAGATCATGACTAAAAAGAGATATTCATGTGATTAGATTTGTGATTGGGATTAAATCCAAGCGAGACCTCTACAAAGGGAGCGTACGGTTTAGATCTACAATAAGATGTGGGATATTTAGCTTATGTTGCCTTATGAGTGTTTATTTTTATTATATTAGTATGTTAATAACTATTTATGCATGGGTACATTATGTACCCATAAATAGGGCTGAAAACCCTATCGATGAGAAACCCAAGTAAGTGACCCTATCCGTTGTTCTTGATAAGTATATTGTATGATGTGATGAAATTATGTGATTGTGATGTTTTTGCAAATTGCATCTAAGTGATATTGATATATGTGTAGATCTCATTCTCATGATGTATGATGTATGGCTTGTGTGTTATCTTTATGATTCCGTTATGGGAATATGAAAATATGAATATGACCATGTGATATTTAATCCTATGCATAAAGCATGTTTACAATATGTTAACGTGAATTGATTAAAATGAGAAAATAGCCTCAGATTACTTGTGTGTTTCAGATAATCCTCGTGGTTAAGACTCAGATTCGGTCATTGGAGAGGCCCTCAGAATAATGGTTTCTTGGTTATGGATTTTTAAGACAATTTGGGACTTTTATGGACTTTATGATTATATTTTGGATTTTATTTTGTGGAAAATTATTAAACTGTGGCATGAGATATTTTGTTTTTAAAACTATGGTCATTGAATCTTTTTGCATGGATTTTTTATATGGATTAAACATTTTAATGGCTTTCTTAATAAAATTTGTTTTTTGCAAACTCAATTAATCGAATAATTTTTTATGATCAAAACAATGTTTTACACTGATAAGTAAGTCTTTCTTCAAAGTAATGTTTTTACTACAACATATAAAAAGGGAATATTAAAGCACATTTTCAAAGGTTAGATCTTTTTTTTTCAACTAAAGGTCTTCCAATTTCTATGGCCCATGTAACGACTTTGATTGGGTGCAATGTTTAGGCTCGGTTTGAGAGGTTACACTGTGACCGTGTGAGCTATCCTGCACCCATGTATGGCACATGACCATGTTTGCCTAAAATACCTTCCACAACAAGCAAAAACGACCTAAAGTTTCTTAAGCCTCAAGTCAAAGAAATAGACCCTTGATCAACCTGTTTTAAGACTGTAAAATATGTCAAAACTAAACACAATTCATTCAACCTAGGTGCATAACTAAAATGCCACATTTGACACCTCAATTCAAACATTAAACAATAAGCATTTGTCACCATATATGTTAAGACACTAAACCTAAATATAAACATTTACAACATAACCAACATTGATTACCAAGTCATGCCATTACCTAAACTTTTAAATAATGCTATTCAAATCTTAGCCAATATCATCAACTTATTAGATATCAAATAGGAACAAACCACTTAACACATCAAGGTTACATATATAAGTTTTTAGACGACCAAAGTGCCAAAACATATTCATTAGTTTGCAAAGTAAAAATCCTATACACATGCCACAAGTAACCAACTTCAAAACATCAAAAGTCTGCCAAATTGAGTAACAGTAGATGTGAGCTTCTTGCTGATCTAATTGACACGCTCCAGACGTCTAAAATCTACAAGGGAGTAAAAACACGAGTAAGTATATAAAACGCTTAGTAAGGTCATACATTATAACAATTTCTTACCTCAAATCCCTATCACATACAATATCATTTTGAACAATAATACCTATCAAGGTTCAACATCATTAAACATGTAAAGTTATGAGCTCAAAGACAAATATAACTACAATTTGTTAACATTTTCACTTCAAGCCAACTTATGCTTTTACACTAGAACATATATATTACTTAGCCAACCTTCAATGGCATAACATCGTTTTATATCTTCAATAATTCTCGATGAAACTTCATAAGACAACTTTGTATACAAGTGAAGGTAATAGTGTCAGTTTCCCATTAGGGTTAGACCAACATGATGAATAATCTGACCAGGGCTTAATATTCATGTATTCTCGAGTCCACAACATATGTAGGAGATTGAAACCTAAACTTGTATTCTCGAGTTCACAACATATGCAGGGGCTCAGAATCTATTCATGTATTCTCGAGTCTGCAACATATGCAGGAGCTCGAAACTTGGGTAAGAACTCATAACCTCATGTACAAGACTTTTACTAGTTTCATTGGGATTTATCTCACATTGTAAAACAAATTCCAATTCACCAACAATCATTATTAACAAATCATATATAATATATTACCATAACCAATTTAAATTATACTGTATGAAATCAATATTGCAGCAGTTTAGCTAATAGGGACTAGTCGATAATTTTTTCCATTTCCTTATACGTCCTCCGATTGTGGAATTTCTTTATCTAAATCATAATTCATTTCAATTAACTAATCCAACCATCATATAATAGCATATAAAAACCATGCCCTAACTCAATATAATCTACACCATAATTCCTCAACTATTGCATTTATCACAATTTAGTCCCTAAAACTGAAACTACTATAACTTTCATATTTGAGCTTTGATTTTAGAATTGGCCTCCATTAATTCCTCCAATAGTCTAACAGAACACAAAAATTCATAATATTCACAGACATTTTGAACTTATTGCATTTTAGTTAGTAAGTTAAAAACTAACCACTTTTACCTTACAAACTAGTCTAGTAACATATCTAAGCTTCAAAACTAACGTAATAACCACAAAAGATTCAAGAAAACATCAATGAAAACTTTAACAACTTTAGCAGTTTCGTGAAATAGTCACTAAGTTAGCTAAATCAAGCTCTCAAGATTCCAAAAACCTAAAAATTACAAGAAACGAACTTGAATTCACTTGCCAATTGAAGAAACAAAGTTAAAAAATGAAAACCTTAAGCTTTTGATCCTTGAGGTCAAGGATCTTTTACAGAGTGGGATAATTGTTACACGATAATTGAATTCTATTAAAAGTTGTAGCAATTTTGTAATTATGTTATAGCCGTTGCAGTAGTTAGTACTCGGAAGGGAAGGGTAAAGGCTCAAACAATGTGTATTGGAATTCTGGCTAAATGATTTCACTACAGCAAAATAGACTTTTAGCAGCGCTTTTTTAGGCTTTTAGCGGCATTTTAATGTGCCGCTAAAAGTATTAGCGACACTTTAACAAGCGCCGCAAAAAGTGCCGCTATAGACAATGTCGCTAATTTTAGTGGTGTTTATGTGAAAAAACGCCGCTAAAAATCATGACATTTAGCGGCGCTTCCACCAAAAACGCCGTTATATACAACGTCACTAATTTTAGCGGCGTTTATGTGAAAAAATGCCGCTAAAGATCATGACCTTTAGCCGTGCTTCCACCACAAACGCCGCTAAAGATCATGACCTTTAGCGGCACTTCCACCACAAACACCGCTAAAGATCATGACCTTTAGCGGCACTTCCACCACAAACGCCGCTAAAAATCATGACTTTTAGCGACGCTTCTACCACAAAAGCCACTATAAAGAATGACTTTTAGCGGCGCCTTTTCACAAACGCCGCTAAAAACATGACTTTTAAAAAATATTTTAATTAAATAATATTTATTTCTATCATAAATATTATATTATGATTTTTTAAATTTAAACTTTGAACTATTACTTTTAAGGATAAAAAGTATTAAATTAAAATTTCTATTAAAATTTTAAATTTAAAGCTAAATATAAAAATTAATGAATTTAAATTATGAAAATTAAAACAATAAACATTCTATATTAGAATGACATAAGAAAATTGTTTACGGTATCAATTGAAGGTTGATTCAGAAAACATCCCTTAACTAGTAGAATCTTATTTGATAAGGGCAGATAAAGACAAGAAAGCTATTCTTTAATGAAAGCAAAAAGTATAACTGTCCTCCATAAGTTTTGTGACCGCATTTAGTATAGTTTCTTAATCTTAAAGATATTTCAAAAGACAACAATTTTGCAAAAAAGGGTGCAATATTTAATATAAGTGCAACAACAAGCACTTTATTTATCATAACCTTCTCCAGGCTCTATACATCCTCCAAGCTGGAAATCCATCTCAATTCTGAAATCTTAAACGTCAAAACTGGTCATCAGCATGCAAACAACATGGTTGTATAACTTCAGCAATAAGTTATGCTGTCATCAAACTATGCCTAAAATCAAAGATATAGGTTATCCATCCACAGAGAGAAATGCATGTATAGGCATAAATAACATCATCTCATTCTGCCAAATACATTAGACAATTTATGGAGAGGAGAAACCAAAAAGCAATCATAAATTGTAAGAACAGATTATGCCTGGACTATATGCTTCTATGCCACCTTAACTAGAAACTATTTCACAGGATTGATTGCCATATACTCAAGCATACAATTAGACATCAAGTTTTGAACCAAAAAAATTGGAGCCAAGGGAATAGGAACAATAAATCTTCTCATAATCAGCATATGGTGATTTAGTTATGTTGCTGCTTACTATTTTCCATACACACTTCTTCTCTTTGCTTCAAATTCCAAATTCCAAACACACTATAAGGATTTAGAAGATGTTTTCACCAAACCCTTATTTCTTAATTTTTTTTAAA
This sequence comes from Gossypium hirsutum, assembly GCF_007990345.1. Classification (NCBI taxonomy): domain Eukaryota; kingdom Viridiplantae; phylum Streptophyta; class Magnoliopsida; order Malvales; family Malvaceae; genus Gossypium; species Gossypium hirsutum. The sequence goes on from NC_053439.1 coordinate 23,886,258, forward strand.
TTGAATTCTTTTTTTCCACCCATTTGTTTCAAGTATGAAATGATATAATTTTTTTAGTATCTATCACAATAACCTTTACTAAGAATTGAAACTAAATTTCTAAATTTTGAACAAAAATGAAAGTCCAATTAAATGATACCTTGGTGGATCACCAAATCTTTCAATTCACTGAAATGAATTAGCATAAAATTTAATTATTTGTAAGAATTTAGGTAATTGGTTAAATATAAATGCATACCTTTAAAGGATTGAAAGCTTTCAATTTGATTCCAACTTAAATCGAGTTTCTTCAAATTTGTTAAATTGCTCAATCCTATACATATCCACGTCCAATTCAAAAAGTCATTATGTTAATAATTTTAATTCCTACTTAAAATTTTAATGAAATAAAAATGAAAAAAAGTAAATCTAAGACTTGAAGTGAAGATGAAAATCCTAAAACGTGAAATGTGAATGTTCAAATTTGAAACAATTATAAAGAAAATTATAGCTTTAGTACCTTCAATATCTAATGAGCCCTGCAAATGGTCGGCTTACAAAGTCAAAGACTTTAGGCTTTCGCGTACAAAGTCAAAGACTTTAGGCTCGAAAGCCTTTGGAGAAAGGAAATTGTGTTGTTCCGAAAGACATTAAAACTCAAATCAAGTTCCTCCAAGTTGGTTAGCCTTATTTGTGTTCCATCTGTCATAAGAAGAAGAATTCCTATAGTCAATATCATGGTCATTGAAATTTTTATAAGTTGATCACTTTGAAAACTTAATTTATGCAATATATAAATAGTTAAGACAAATGTTCCATAATGATATGTGCATCACAAAGAAAATCATGGACAGCTCCCAGTCAGAAATATATAAACATGTTTCTTTCTTTCAAAAAAATAAAGCAGTCGAAGATCCAAACTCAATCTTTCTTTTAAAAAAAATAAAGCAATCAAATGTTTAATTTTCAAAAAAAATAAAGCAATCTTTTAAAAAAAATAAATGTAATACTCAACTGTGGACACAAACTCTCTGGTCTTAAGGATTTTAAGGGCCCATTCTCTCATAACCAACTCTCAAAATCAACTCTTTAAGATTATAAGGATCTTTTTCCCCTTTGTATTTTTGCAAATCTTGTTTGAGTTTTTCCGGGTACAATTTACATTAAGGAGTGACCCTTTCTGGAATGTCTGTCAGAAAAGTCATGCACAAATTAATACTTATACCTTTGTTTGAGATGCTTTCAAATTGGTTGTCACTTAAATCCAAGTACTTCAAGATTGCCAAATGATTCACTTCTGAAATTCAATCTCAAATATTTTTCAGTTATATTCATGGTATGATAAAATCAAATCACATACTGCAACAACTTTTCCTTGAACATAAATTTATTTTAAAGTTAACAAGAAAAGTGTAAAATCAGTCTACCTTGAATATGAAGCAGTTTTCCTCCCAATTGATTGCCACTCAAACTTAAAGTCTTCAAAGATGAAAGATTTCTCATATGTAACAGAATGCTATTCTTTAAAGAATTTCCTCTTGAATTAAGAGTTTCCAATTTAGTGAGCCTTGAAAGCCACTGAAAACATGATTTATATACTATGGAATTAGTTACTGCAAAACATAAAATAAAATAAAATAATACTCCATTGTTTAGTTAATTTGAGTAAGTACTTGTTTGTTTGTTTCTTTTTCCTCTCAACCATATGAAAAAATAGCAAAGGAAAAACTAAGTTACAGGGAATAAAACAATGGAAAACCACTATCAAACTACCCAATACAAATAAAAACTAACACCAGACTAAACTTAATTTACCTCTTGGATGACTTGATCTTTCAAAATTGGTTGAATGATAGATCCAAATATCGAAGAGATGAAAGCTCACTCAAAGATAACAAAATGCTATCATTCAAGTAATTGTAACTTAAGTCAAGAATCTCCAAATTACTCAATGTGGATGATAGCTTTCCAAAACCTGTAGGAGTGTTCTTTTAAATATATACACAAACAGTTAGTGACCTTTCTTCAATAAAATAAAATAAATTATAAGTAATTGCAAATTAACAAGGGTGAGAATAGTGTAATAATAAAAGATGTAACTGAGGGAAAATTAAAACCTAATAAGTTAGTCCAATTGGATAACATTAATAAACCTTACAATTAAATTACTAGCTTGAATATCAACACTTCAATATTTAATATGTAAGGAATTATCAAAAATCAACATTTCAATAATTTATATGCAAGAAATTAATTAAAATCAATCTTACAACAGTTTATGTGAAACAAATTAGCACAAATCAACTATTCATAGTTCATATATTTACTGGCAATAGGGCTAAATCTTCAATTTCTATAACGATTTATATGCAACAAATTAGCAAAAATCAATGGTTCAAGTTCATGTATTTACCAAAAATCAGACTAATTTTTCAATCTTTATAACAACTTATATGCAACAAATTAGCAAAAATAAATGGTTCAAGTTCATGCACCTCTTTTAAAATATATACCAATTTGAAACACTAAACCAAAACAGGCTTTTAGCGGCGTTTGGACAAAAAACGCCGGTAAAAATCGAGCATTAGCGGCGCTTTATGGAAATCGTCACTAAAGATCGAGCATTAGCGGTGTTTTTAAAAAAACGCCGCTAAAAATGAGCATTAGCGGCGTTTTACAGAAAAACGCCACAAAAAACAAAAGCCCAACGGTATAGTTTTCTTACCTTTCGGGGGCTTTAGCGGCGTTTTTGGAAAAGCACCGCTAACGTTAGGGGCTTTAACGGCGTTTTTGTAAAAGCGCCGCTAATGATGGGGGCTTTAGCAGCATTTTTGGAAAAGCGCTGCTAAAAACTTTTTAGCTTAATTTATTTATTTATATTAATTAAATAAAATTCAATTTATTTCTAATTGAATATTTAAAATCTTCAAAAAAAATAATAACACGTAGAAATAGTTTGAAATAAAACACATGGAAAAATTAAAATACTATTATTTAAAATAATTTTAAAGTTTTTTGGGTACATGATTTCTAATTTTTTTTATTTATATATTAAAAATTTTCTTATATAATCATAAAAGAGATAGTATTAATTTTAAAATATTGAATTAATTATCACTATAGTTTAGGGTTTTTGATTTAGGGTATATGATTTATTTACGATTTAAGGCCAGTTTAAAAGTTACTATTTTAAGGTTTAGGGAGTATAGGTTTAGGCATTATGGATTAGGGATTATGGTTTAAGGGTTGAGATTTAAGGTTTAAGGGTTAGAGGGTTAGGGGTTTAGGGGTCCAGTTAGGATTTTGGGCGTTTAGATTAATTTTTTTAATTTATATTTTAAATATGTTCTTATATAATTGTAAAAGAGATAATAATAAATTTGTTTAGGGTTTTTGGTTTAGGGTATATAATTTATTTAATATTTAAGGCCGGTTTAGGAGTTCATATTTTAAGATTTAGGGAGTATGGATTAGGGATTATGGTTTAAGGGTTGGGATTTAAGGTTTAGGGGTTAAGGGTTTATGGGTTAGGGGTTAGATGCGTGAGGGGTTAAAAGTTAGGGATTCAGTGGTCGGGTTAGGGTTTTGAGTTTAGATTAATTATTTTTTAATTTATATTTTAAATATGTTCTTATATAATTGTAAAAGAGATAATAATAAATTTGTTTAGGGTTTTTAGTTTAGGGTATATGATTAATTTAATATTTAAGGCTGGTTTAGGAGTTCACATTTTAAGGTTTAAGGAGTATGGATTTAGGGATTATGGATTAAGGATTAGGGATTAGGGATTGGGATTTAAGGTTTAGGGGTTAGGGGTTAGACGTTAGGGGTTAAAAGTTAGGAATTTAAGGTTTAGGGATTCAGGGGTCGGGTTAAGGTTTTGAGTTTAGATTAATTATTTTTTAATTTATATTTTAAATATGTTCTTGTATAATTGTAAAAGAGATAATAATAAATCAAATATATTGAAATTATGAGTATAGTTTAAATTATTTAAGAGATATATAATAGATATAGACTTTATATGTATTGAATGATTAATTTAGGGTTTAAGGTTAAGGTTTAAATAGAATTAATAAATAAGGTAGAAAAAGTAATAGATTGATATGGATATTTAGGTATAATTATTTATTTTGGAGAGGACCAAATTATAAGAAAAAAATACAAAAATAAAAATGATATGGATATATAGGTAATTATTTAATTTGGATAATTCTAACTTAATAATTAATTACAGAAATTTTATCATTTGTTTTCTTATTAAAATATACCATATTTATTTTGAGAGTACTTGGTTTTTTTTATTTTATAAAAAATCAATTTATAAAAAACAAAATAAAATTTTTTTAGCGTAGCAAAACGGTGTCATTTTGTTCAAAATGAAATATTTTTTTGCGGAAAATATAAAAACGCCGCAAAAATAAATCAATTTATAAAATACAAAATAAAAAAATTTTAGCATAACAAAACGGCGTCATTTTGTTCAAAATGAAATAATTTTTTGCGCAAACAAAAAATAAATCAATTTATAAAAAACAAAATAAAAAATTTTTAGCATAGCAAAACGGCGTCATTTTGTTCAAAATGAAATAATTTTTTGCAGCGTTTTTATAATAAGCAATAGCGGCGTTTTTATGAAAAACGCCGTAAAAAATAAATCAATTTATAAAAAACAAAATAAAAATTTTTTGATAAGAAGAATGGCATCATTTTGTTCAAAATGAAATAATTTTTTGCACATAAAAACGCCGCAAACAAAAAATAAATCAATTTATAAAAAATAAAATAAAAATTTTTATCATAAGAAAACGGTGTTATTTTATTCAAAATGAAATAATTTTTTGCGACGTTTTTGAAAATACCGCAAAAATTAAGAAATAGCGACGTGTTTATAAAGCAAAATTAATTTCACTTTTATGCGGATTTATCCCAAAATTCCCCCCTAAAACCCCACCACCGTCTTCATCATGATCTTCCCCTCTTTCCCTCTTTTTGCATACATTTCAGAAGAGCTCATACTTTATCTGTTTCTCATGAAGAGCTCATACTTTATCTGTTTCTTATGTGACTTTGAAGCCTCTTTCTTTCCTTCAACATACCCAAGGTAAAGTTTTCTCAACTTCTTCTCAATCATTTATTTCCATGTTTATCTGTTTTAATTCTTCATGTGACTTTGCCTTTCTCAACTTCTTCTCAATCATTTATTTCCATTTCCTCCAACATACAAATTATGGGTTTGAACTTTGAAGAGTAAGTTGTGCGTGGATTGTGGTAATCTGTAAAATTTGAGGCATTAACAGTGAATGGGATTTTGGTACTGGCTTATAGATTGCTTGTCTTCATTTTATTTATTTATTTTTACTAGGGCATTTGAAATTTTGGAAGAAGAAAGCAGTTGGGATTGAGTTTGCAAAGCATTTAGATCCCACCTGGATCCCATTGAAGGTCTCTCGGTGAGTTTTCCCTCCTTATTTCCTATATGCATTTTGTGTTTAAAGTTTAAATCTTTTTTTCTTCTCTTCTCAATTGCTCCATGCTTCAATTAATAATATTAAGCGCGTAGGCTGTAACTTATTGTAGTTATTTTACATGCATATTAAAAATGGAATGGAGCAAAATACCTTTATAATCTGTCTGTGTAAAGCTTTGTATCTGTTGGCATTAATGTATTTAATGGGTGCTCGAAGTCAAACAAAATTATTCAAGGTAGCTGAGATCCAACCAACTCTAACCTTAAAAAACAGAAAGAAAAAAGAACAGAAGAGATTTTTTGACCCTGTTCTGGTTAGCTGTTATGATAATGTCAATTACCATTTATTAAAGTTCCTTTTCCATTAAAATGAATTGTCAAGTATTCATTTTTTTTGCATTTCCCTAATTGTTTATTCATTAAAGAAAAGAAAATCCTCCAATTCGACGTTACTGCCATCACTGGAAATGCTGTAGTCACCATCGCTGAAGGTGGCCTTTTTAAGGCAATCGTGATTTTGTTTAAATTAAGTGATTAAGATCGTATGCCTTTCATTGTTTAAAGTTTCATGCCTTCCTCATAATTGGGAAATTTCCTCTGTTTCTGTTTGCAGGTGGGTTTGTTTATTTGTTGAACATGAGTAGTATTTTCTAGTATTATCAAAAGTTCAATTACCTTGCAGCAGTAGGCTGAAAACAGGTTCCTTGTTTGTTAATTCCTTTCTAGTATTTTCTATTGTTGTCTCATTATTTACAAGTCATTTTTTAATTTCAGAGCATTTATGTCTTCATATCATATCATAATTTGTTGTCATAACTTCTTTATTTAAACTTTACTTATTGTGTCTAACATTGTTAGATGTATATTTATTATGTCACTTTGATTAGTTCATTTCAATTTTCAAATGAAAAAAATCTACAAGATACATAATCTATGGATGACTAATGGAAATTCAAACATTTGGTATTATAATAATGCACTTGGAAGACCAGTCACGAGTCTAATTTGATGCTTGAATTTATATGTATAGGTAAAGCTTGTTTGGTATTATAATAATGCACTTGGAAGACCAGAGAAGAAGAAATTTATTGCTCGAGCCAAAGCGTAAAATTCAAAAATCCTAACCTTCAAACTGTGTCATTATTTAGTTCACTTGAATAACATAATTTCTCTTTCTTCAAATTTCTTCAGATACCATGGTTCAACTTGGATATCAGCTAGTCTTTTAGGGCAAAAATGTTACTTATTTTTATTGGTAAAAAATGGTTTTACTTGATTGTTTAACAGATATATATATATAGATTTACCATTACAGACTTCCACCTCTGCATCAAAACTTTGACTTGCCACCTCCATTTGTGTTGCACACAGAATGCCCTCATTATTGGCGCTATCATCTACCAGGTTTTTTCTTCATTTTTTTTTACCAATCTGTTTCATGGATATAAGTTTTGATATAGCCATGTTTATTGTTTCAATTCATTAGGAGAAACTAAGGAGGATTTCTCAACAAGATTAGCCAACAATTTAGAAAACCTTATTCTCAAAGAGGGTCCAGAGACAGTAAGTTTTTTGAAAATGAAATGAGGAACCCTTTTGCAACTACAAGAGCCTTGTATATGTAGCTAATCATAGCTGGTTTTATATATATCAGATTGCTGTATTTATTGCTGAGCCTGTGATGGGAGCAGGTGGTGTTATACCTCCTCCTGCTACTTATTTTGAGAAGGTGAGAGTTCTTAAAATGGCTTATATTGATAATAATGAACATGGCTTTACTAATGTAGCATTGTCAAATACCATGCATGATACGGGGTTGCGCGCGGACCAAGATTGAGTTGCCAAGTCACGAGAAACTCCTACGAAAACCCTAAACAATTAGATCTGAAACGAAACAGAAAATTAAAAGATTAGATTTTTGAATTTTCAGATCTGAAATAAAATCCCCAAAACAGTAAAGAATCAAATAGAGAATAGAAATAAGTGTTAATAAGGAATCTTGAAACCCTAGAAGAGATTGTGATTCTGTCCAATTGAACACCCAGATAGTTTTCCCCAAATTTCGGCAATCTAATTTCTCCCAAAAAGAGTATGGATGAATCGGCAAGAACCCTAGAAATTGGAGATTTTTGGCTAATTCTTTAAGATAGAAAAAGGCTGAAAACACAATAGGAACAGAAAATAAATTAGATAAAGATTCGGCACAAGCAGAAATAAAGAAAGAATTGACAGTAAAAAATTAAAAGATAAGTCCTAAGAAGCCTTGAAATCCCGAAAGATCTCACAACTCCCTTCAAACGGCTCTAATCTCCCCTCCAAAGAATATCAATGGCAAGAAGAAGGTTGAAGATGGCTCCCACAATCAAAAAGATTGTTAAAACAACTTCTAAAGAAAACTCAAGAGAAAATCCTTGAAGAACTCAAAGTGAATTTTCACTCAAATCAAATTTGAAATTTTCAATGTAATTGTAATGTAATGTAGGGTGGCTGGCCAAGCCATATAAATAGGCCTTTCAAATGTTTTCCTAATTTAATTAGAACACTAAAACTAAAACTAAAAAAAATCTCCTAATTATTTTAATATGGAAATTCGGCCAAGGGTCTTTTATTTGGGACTCTTGGACTGAATATAAAAATTTAAACTAAGTAAAATAAATAAATAAATAAAAATAAAACTTTACAACTTCGGCCACTTTGACAATTTGGCCTGATTTTCAACTAAGTATGGGTGGATTTCTTGATTGGGCTTGGAATCTTCTTATTGGGCCTTGCCCTCAAGAATTTGGGCTTGTGATCCATCTCCTACCGAAATTGAATCGTTGATGCTCGTAATGGAGATCCAATGCGCTTTGGCTGCAAGATTTGGTGTCTTGGACCAAGATTCCCAATATTTGAAATCTTGATTTTCCCTTTCTTTTGTGTACGCATCTAAGGCCTTACTAACAAACTCCTGGATGGTCCCATTTAGTTTGGAACGCATTTGTCGGGCCTTTGATCTCGTATCATTCCCCCCTTCCTCAAAAAGATTCGACCTCGAATCTAAAAAATCAAATGGGGACAAGTCAGCCACATTAAAAGTAGAACTTACGTTGTACTCACCAGGTAGATCAATTTTATATGCATTATCGTTGATCCTCTCGAGTACTTGGAAAGGCGTATCGCCCCTTGGGTCCAACTTGGTCTTTCTTCTTGCAGGAAATCGTTCTTTCTTCATATGGACCCAAACCCAAACTCCGGGTTCTAGGACAACCCGTTTGCGCCCCTTGTTTGCTTTGTTGGTGTTGGCATCATATGTTTTGGCTATTCGTTGCCTAGCCTGCTCATGTAAGGATTTCACCAACTCAGCTTTCTGTTCACCATCTAAATTAACAATGTGTTCAAGTGGTAATGGTTCAAGATCAAGTACTGTTAGTGGGTTAAAACCATAAACAAGTTCAAATGGAGAATAACCAGTTGTAGAATGAATAGATCTATTATATGCAAATTTAACAAACGGTAGGCATTCTTCCTAATTTCTAATGTTCTTTCCCACAACAGATCGTAATAAAGTCCCTAAGATCTGATTAACTACTTCGGTTTGGCCATCAGTTTGGGGGTGACATGTAGTGGAATAAAGTAATTTAGTACCAAGCTTACCCCACAATACATTCCAAAAGTGGCTAAGAAATTTGACATCTCTGTCAGAAACAATTGTTCTAGGGATGCCATGAAGTCTTACCACCTCTTTAAAGAATAAGTCTGCTACATGTGTAGCATCATCTGTTTTGTGACAAGAAATAAAATGTGCCATCTTTGAGAACCTGTCAACAACAACAAATATACTATCTCTTCCTTTCTTATTTCGAGGCAAACCTAGAATAAAGTCCATGGATAAATCTACCCAAGGTGAAGTAGGAATCGGTAAAGGAGTGTAAAGGCCATGAGGCATTACCTTAGATTTTGCTAGTTTGCATGTAATGCACTTGGAACATACCTTTTCGACATCCTTTTTCATATGTGGCCAATGGAAGTGTTCTTGCAAGATATCCAGTGTTTTGGCCACTCCAAAATGTCCCATTAAACCTCCACTATGGGCCTCATGAATCAATAAGTCTCTCATGGAACACTTTGGTATGCATAACCTGTTCATACGAAAAAGAAAGCCATCTACAAGATAAAATTTATCGAAAGCAGTATGTCCACAATTCTTATAGATATGGCCGAAATCAGCATCATCATCATATAGTTCCTTAATATGTTCGAACCCTAAGACTTTAGCATTCAATGTAGTTATTAAAGTATATCGTCTAGACAAAGCATCTGCAACTACATTATCTTTACCTGTTTTATATTGTATCACATAAGGGAATGTTTCAATGAATTCTACCCATCGAACATGTCTTTTACTCAACTTACCTTGTCCCTTTAACCATTTAAGAGATTCGTGATCTGTGTGTATGACAAACTCATTAGGCAGCAAATAATGTTGCCATACTTGAAGTGCACGAACTAATGCTAATAGTTCTTTGTCATAAGTCGAGTAGTTTAACTGTGCACCGTTCAATTTCTCACTAAAACAAGCAATAGGTTGCTTATCTTGCATTAAAACGGCGCCGATTCCAATTCCTGAAGCATCACACTCAAGTTCAAAAGTTTTAGCAAAATCAGGTAATTTAAGCAAAGGAGCAGAACATAACTTAGCTTTTAGAGTTTGAAAAGCTGTTTCTTGGGTTTCACCCCATTTGAAACCAACTGATTTCTTTATAACTTCAGTCAATGGGGCAGCAATAGTAGAGAAATCTTTCACAAATCGTCTATAAAAACTGGCTAAACCATGGAAAGATCTCACCTTAGTTACCGATTTAGGAGTCAGCCACTCCTTAATTGCCTTAACTTTGTCATCGTCGACATGAATACCCTGAGCACTAACTATGAAACCTAAGAATATTAGTTTATCACAACAGAATGTGCATTTATCAAGGTTGGCAAATAATCTTTCAGTTCGTAGAATATCCAAAACGGTTCGAACATGGAAAACATGATCATCTAATGACTTTGAGTAAATTAAAATATCATCAAAGTAAACTACTACAAATTTACTCAAATGTAGCCTCAAAACATGATTCATTAATCTCATAAATGTACTAGGTGCATTAGTAAGCCCGAAAGGCATAACTAACCATTCATACAATCCAAATTTTGTTTTAAAGGCTGTTTTCCATTCATCCCCTTCCCTCATTCGAATTTGATGATAACCGCTTTTTAAATCAATTTTTGTAAATATTATTGAACCATGTAATTCATCAAGCATATCATCAAGTCTAGGCATTGGGTGTCGATACTTTACCGTTATCTTGTTGATTGGGCGACAATCAACACACATACGAAACGTACCATCTTTATTTGGCACCAATAAGACAGGAACAGTACAAGGACTTAGGCTCTCACGAATGTACCCTTTGTCTAGTAATTCCTCCACTTGCCTTTGCAATTCCTTTGTCTCCTCGGGATTGCATCTATAGGCTGGTCGATTTGGGATTGAAGCTCCGGGTACTAAGTCAATTTGATGTTCTATCCCTCGTAAAGGTGGTAAACCTTTAGGGGCCTCACTAAAAACATCCTCATAATCCTGCAAAAGAGATTGAAACACACTAGGCAAATTTTCGTTAATGTTAGATAAAGATAAATAATTTTGCCTAAACATCACAAGGATACAAGGCTGTTTATTAAGTAGGGCTCTCTTCACATCTTTTTTTGTTGCCAAAAGATTTTTTCCGCTTATTTTACCACTAGAGGATTCACTCACCTTTGGGCTTTTTAAATTTTGACTTTTTCCACTACTATTAGCCTCTTTTCTCTCTGTCTTTTGTACTTGCTCTTTCTCCCTTACCCCCTCACAAAATTTTATCATCCTCAATTGATCTTTATATACATCAGTAGGATTTAAAGGAGCAAAAGTGAATTTCTTGCCTTTAAATACAAGGGAGTATCGATTAAGTTTACCTTGGTGTGTAACATCGCGATCAAATTGCCAAGGTCGTCCAAGGAGCAAGTGTGCCGCATGCATGGGGACTACATCACACCATATGTCATCCTCATAATTGCCGAGTTTAAAGGTGACCAAGGACTGTTTCGTAACTTTAACTTCGGAACATTCATTAAGCCACTGAAGGTGATATGGCTTAGGGTGTTTGGTACAAGGCAACTTTAAAGAATCCACCAAATAACTACTCACTACATTCGAGCAACTCCCACTATCAATAATGAGTGAACATAAGTTACCTTTAATAAAACACCGAGAATGGAAAATATTGGTCCTTTGGCTCTCATCATCTTTCATCTGAATGTTAAGGGTTCGACGAACTACAAGGCATTGAAAAGTAGCAAAGTCCCCTTCCTTTGGTGGTTCGACCAACTCGTCGCCATTATCACTGTCATCCACAAGTTCTGGCATATCTGGATCTGTATTATCAGAGTCGGAAGTGTACTCACCGTTATCTTTTAGAAGAAGTAATCTCGTGTTAGGGCATTCTCTACTATAATGACCACGCCCTTTGCACTTAAAGCATTCAATCTCACGAGTCCTCTTCGCACTCGAATCACCTAAATTGGGCTGCCTAGACGGTGTTTGCGTTTTTGCAGGAGCCCCTTTTTTCCAATCTGATTGTTTACTTCCATTACTCAAAGAAGACTTGTTAGTAACAAAAGGTGGTTTTGAACTCTTAAAATCAGAATTGGAATTGTTACCTCGATAATATTGTGAAGTAGAGAAGGACCCAAACCTTTGTTCCTTTAATTGTTGCTCAATCTCAATGGCTTTGTGAACTGCTTCTTCCAAATCAATGTAAGTTTGTAGCCTCAATGTATTAGCTATCGGCCTGTTCAAACCATCAATGAATCGAACCATAGTTGTTTCTTCATCTTCCTCCACATTAGCTCTCTGAATGAGCATCTCCATCTCTTTAAAATATTCATCCACCGTCCTACTACCTTGGATAAGTCTTCTCAACTTTGTTTTAATTTCTCTATAGTAGTGAGGTGGAATAAACCTTTTACGCATAATCTGTTTCAACTCATCCCATGTCGAAATCTCACCTTCATAATTCCGATGGCGGTTTACCCCAAGTTGAGTCCACCAACTTAATGCATAATCAGAAAATTCCAGTGTTGCTAACGCTACCTTTTCATCATCCGGACATTTATAATACAGAAACATGAGTTCAATCTTAGATTCCCATTCACAATAAGCATCAGGATCATTCTTACCACGAAATTGGGGAATTGTGAATTTCGATTTTGCCAAAAAAGGTTGTCCACGATCATGAAAATCATCATCCATTTTAGGGACACGTCGAGGGCCGCGCCTATGGGGTTGGTTATCCCTATCTTCTTTGATTGGATGAGGTTCTTGATTCAATCGCACCTCATTGATAGTAGCAGTCAAAGCTCGAAGAGCAGCAGCCTGTTCATCCAACTGTTGTTGGAATTTTTTAAATATGTCACCATTATTATCGCCTATAGACATTTTTTTTAAAAATCTGCAAAACACTCAACACTCAAAAATAAAAGTTAGGAAACCTCACCGTTAATCACTCAAAAAGAAAATTCAAATTCTCAATGAGGTAGAATTCAATCTTGTGAGTTCTTTATCAAAGTTTATATCAACCAATTAGAGAGTGGATGAACCGATCTACCAAAGAATCCTAATGTGCACTAGGATGCCAAAAACTGACGAGACACCAATTGATTCGTGTTGCACCGAGGAAGAATTGGGCACACGTTTAAATCCTACTAACACAAAAAACAAGAAGGTGTTAGATATTGTAAAGGGAGAATAAAAAGCAAACAAATGAAAACCTACAGCTAAGAATCAATAAAAATTGTTGAAAACAGAAAACCCGAAAAACTGCGGAGTAACTTGACAACTTCGTTCGAGGTGTTCCCGATCTCAAAAAATCACAAAATTAAATCTGGAATGTCTTAAAATATTGAATTTTTGATCTGGAAAATTTGGGCACCAAATTCAACCCGCTGAATATTTTTTTAATTTTTTATTGGATTTCGTCTTTTTTCAATTTTTTGACTTTTTCGACTTATTTTTTTGCGGGAAATATTTTTGTATATTCAATAACAGTGCCAAAAATATGTATGTAAAATTTCAGATCAATCAGAAAACCTTTACCCACTCAAATGAAATTTTTTCGAAAATTTTTTCTGGGTAAAACTGCTGTTTGTAATTTAAAAAATAGAGATCAGTTTAGAAATCAACCAAGAACACCCAAAACGCCCAAAATCTGATACCAAATGATACGGGGTTGCGCGCGGACCAAGATCGAGTTGCCAAGTCACGAGAAACTCCTACGAAAACCCTAAACAATTAGATCTGAAACGAAACAGAAAATTAAAAGATTAGATTTTTGAATTTTCAGATCTGAAATAAAATCCCCAAAACAGTAAAGAATCAAATAGAGAATAGAAATAAGTGTTAATAAGGAATCTTGAAACCCTAGAAGAAATTACGATTCTGCCCAATTGAACACCCAGATAGTTTTCCCCAAATTTCGGCAATCTAATTTCTCCCAAAAAGAGTATGGATGAATCGGCAAGAACCCTAGAAATTGGGGATTTTTGGGCTAATTCCTTAAGATAGAAAAAGGCTGAAAACACAATAAGAACAGAAAATAAATTAGATAAAGATTCGGCACAAGCAGAAATAAAGAAAGAATTGACAGTAAGAAATTAAAAGATAAGTCCTAAGAAGCCTTGAAATCCCGAAAGATCTCACAACTCCCTTCAAACGGCTCTAATCTCCCCTCCAAAGAATATCAATGGCAAGAAGAAGGTTGAAGATGGCTCCCACAATCAAAAAGATTGTTAAAACAACTTCTAAAGAAAACTCAAGAGAAAATCCTTGAAGAACTCAAAGTGAATTTTCACTCAAATCAAATTTGAAATTTTCAATGTAATTGTAATGTAATGTAGGGTGGCTGGCCAAGCCATATAAATAGGCCTTTCAAATGTTTTCCTAATTTAATTAGAACACTAAAACTAAAACTAAAAAAAAACTCCTAATTATTTTAATATGGAAATTCGGCCAAGGGTCTTTTATTTGGGACTCTTGGACTGAATATAAAATTTTAAACTAAGTAAAATAAATAAATAAATAAATAAAAATAAAACTTTACAACTTCGGCCACTTTGACAATTTGGCCTGATTTTCAACTAAGTATGGGTGGATTTCTTGATTGGGCTTGGAATCTTCTTATTGGGCCTTGCCCTCAAGAATTTGGGCTTGTGATCCATCTCCTACCGAAATTGAATCGTTGATGCTCGTAATGGAGATCCAATGCGCTTTGGCTGCAAGATTTGGTGTCTTGGACCAAGATTCCCAATATTTGAAATCTTGATTTTCCCTTTCTTTTGTGTACGCATCTAAGGCCTTACTAACAAACTCCTAAATGGTCCCATTTAGTTTGGAACGCATTTGTCCGGCCTTTGATCTCGTATCAATGCAGGTACAAGCTGTTGTGAAAAGATACGACATACTTTTCATTGCAAACGAGGTATTTTGCTAAATCTCGATCTCCGGCTCTTCATTTTGCTTGAAATATTTCCTATAACTATTTCCTCTGACACTCGTGCTCAAGTCCAAGTAACATATGAGAGCTGTTTGGATGGTTTGTTCATAAGTGAGGTTTTTTACATTGCATTGTAGGTTATTTCTGCATTTGGGAGGCTTGGGACAATGTTTGGATATATTCCGATTGGAGCAGTCATGGTGAGCCCTCAAGTAACAGAAGTCGTTTATTCTCGAAGCAACAAGCTTGGTAAGTTAAAACCTGTATCCAACACTCACAACCGAATACGTAATATTCTCTTTGTTAGTCCATTGACTAAAATTTTAGTCGTTTTTAGGTAATTTCTCTCGTGGATTTACCTACACAACGTGATGGTAATGTCTGATCCAGAATCATGGAATGGCTACTAATTGATTTAAACCCTAAATAACACCGATACATGTTCGTATTTTCTCAAAAACCAAACAAAACCTAGATTCAGAAGAGCTTTGCTCGCTCTTGATATTAAAGTCGGGTTAGTTTCCTCTTTGATCTTCTAATTTTCCTTCTTTGATTCATGTTTTTTTTTGTGTTCAAGTGTCTGCAATTTTGTTTATTTTTGGAGAAATATGGGATTATTGTTGTATTTTCTGAAACTGATCTGTTATTGATGGAAGTCAACCCTTACAGTTGTTAGTGATAAACACATAAATTTGAATGTTGATAAATTATTGAATTATTAATTTCTGTTAATTTATTGCATATAATCATTGAATTGTTTATTTTTTCTAATTAATTATATATAAATAATTAGATAGTTGATTTTTGAGCAATATTATTTGATTGGCTCATTTTTGTATGGCAAAGTAAAGAGATTAATAATTGTACTTTTTTTAAAAGTTTTTCCCCAAACCAACTATAAAATTAAAGTTAATCAATTGAAATAGATGTAGATCATAAGGTATTTAAGCTGCTGCAATGAGTAGTTTGTTTAGTTTACTAGAGTTTCTTTGGACTTTGGTTTGATTCAATTATCAAATTTTTAGCTCAGCATTTGATTGGTCAGGACTCGGGTCTTTAAAGTTCCTCAATCATTTTCTTCCTTTTTTTCAGAATCAAATTTGCTTTTTTGCTTGAATCTTGACTTTATAGTCAATTTGGTGGGTTAGGTTGATTTTTGGTCGGGTTTTTTGAAGCTTTAAGGTTGTATGATCGTGCCTGGCGCCAAATAGAAGGTAAGTGCACAATGAGTTGAATTGATTTACTTATCTTTGCCATGTTCACTATGGTCTGAACAGTTTAAGTTACTCTTATTTTCATGCAGAGCATGTAGGCACCAAATCTGCAGTTCAAATTCGAAGCCATGCTCAAAAGTTTTTCTCTAAGGCTCATTGCTTTGAATTCATTACAAGATTTCCTCTAACACTCGTAAATGTATTATATCTTTTATTACCAAGATTTACTTGATTAAGAAAATGCATTGTATGTTTTATTACCTTGCATATGTATTATTTATTTTAGTTTTGATTCTAAATTTTTATTTTTACTTAAGAGTTCTAACTTTTGGATTTTAATTGTGTTATTAATTTATTATTTTAAATTCTAAATTTAAATTCATTAATTTTTATATTTAGTTTTAAAGCTAAAATTTTCGTAAAAAATTTAATTTAAATAATATTTTTTAATCCTTAAAACATAATATAATATTTATCATAGAAATAAAAATTATTTGATAAATTTTTTTAAAGATATGTTTTTAGCGGCGTTTGTTGGAAAAGCGTCGCTAAAGGTTTTGATCTATAGTGGCGTTTGTGGGAAATGCGCCGCTAAAGGTCTTGATTTATAGCGGCGTTTGTGGGAAATTGCCGCTAAAGATCTTGAGCTATAGCGGCGTTTTTGTAAAAAGCGTCGGTAAAGGTTCTGATCTATAGCGGCATTTGTGAAAAACTGCCGCTAAAAGTCCTGATCTATAGCGGCGTTTGTGGAAAAAGCGCCGCTAAAGGTCCCGATCTATAGCGGCGTTTGTGGAAAAAGCGCCGCTAAAGGTCCCGATCTATAGCGGCGTTTGTTGTATAAGCGCCGCTAAAGGTCATGACTTATAGCGGCGTTTTTAGAAATAAACGCCGCAAACGTTTGCGGCGTTTACAACAGCAGCGTTTTTTGCGGCGCTTTCAAAATCGCCGCTAAAAACCTGTTTTGGTGTAGTGAAATTTCAAGGATAGTTTGAGTACTTCTAGTGTAATTAACCGGAAATAGAGAACCAACTTAAGAAATAGCAAGAGTTAAACGAGAGAGATTTTAGCGACTCACCGTCGAAAAGAAACGGGGACAACACCGGCACGGTGCTCAGCGATCTTGAGGAACATAGGCATAGCAAGGTCAAAATGAGGCCGTGGCGGGTTACACCAACCACCATTATCGCTGGGAAGAGCGAAATTAGGAGGGCAGAAATTAGTGGCAGTGATAAAGCTAAATGAAGCATGGTAAAGGAAGAAGATGAAGCAGCGGTAGCCATTATTTTTTGTTTGTATAAAAGAGGAATAGAAATGTTTTTTGGGACGAAGGAAATGTGAGGAAGAAGATGAGGAGATGCAGAGGGTTGCCGATTTGGGGAAATTAAAGGGAAAAATAAAGTGAATCGGGGTAGGGGAGAAATGGTTTGGGAAAAATAAAAGAGCTGTCGATTTGGGGAAATTGGGGGGAAAAATAAAGGGAATCGGGGTAGGGGAGAAATGGTTTGGGAAAAATAAAATGGGGAAAAAAGAATAAGAGATTTTTGGAGATGGGGGAATCGATTTTGGGAAAAAGAAGGGGGAAACAAAGAATATTTCATTTGAAATTTTAGGGTAAAAAAAATATAAACACAAAATGACGTCGTTTTGCAAAAATGCGTTTGGAAGAAAAACGCCACTATTGCTCTTTTTTTGTGGCGTTTTCAAAACAAACGCCGCTATTTCTTACCTTTTGCGGCGTTTTTTCATAAACGCCGCTAACGCTCTACTTTTTTACAATTTTTATATTAAATTATTGTATCTTTCATATAAATTTTAAATAAATAATTTTTAAAATTTTAAGTAATATTTAAAAGAATTAGATAAAATTATAATTTTTAGTTTTTGTATTTCATTTTTATTTGTTATAATTTGGTCCTATCCAAAATAGATAGTTATTTATCCATATCAATATGTTACTTTTTATTTATTTATTTATCTATGTTTTTTTATAATCTAATATTTAAATATATCAAATGGTTTAGATTAAATATTTTTAAATATAAAAGCATGAATTGATTGTATAAAATTTCATCATTTAACAAATCTCAAGTAAACCTTAAATCCTAAACCATTTAATATATATAAAGTTTATCTATTATCTCTTAAGTAATTTAAACTATAATCATAATGTTAATATAATAAAATTAATATTATGTCTTTTATAATTATATAAGAAATTATTTAATATATAAATTAAAAAGCACTAATTAATCTAAACCCTAAACCACTAACCCCTATCCCCTAAACCTTAAATCATAAACCCCTAACCCTTAAGTACCCCTAACCCTTAAACCTTAAACCCCAACACTTAAACCATAAACCATAATCCCTAAACTCATAATTCATAAACTTTAAGATAGTAACTCCTAAACCTTAAACCTTAAAAATGTTTTAAAATTAATACTATCTCTTTTACGATTATATAAGAAATTATTTAATACACAAATTAAAAAAACACTAATTAATCTAAACCCTAAACCCCTAACCCCTAAACCATGAATCATAAACCCTTAACACCTAACCCCTAAACCTTAAACTCCAACCCTTAAACCATAAACCATAATCCCTAAACCCATAATCCATAAACCTTAAGATAGTAACTCCTAAACCTGAAACCCTAAACTATAATGAGAGTTAATTCAATATTTTAAAATTAATACTATCTCTTTTATGAATATATAAGAAATTATTTAATATATAAATTAAAAAACAATCAGTAATGTACCCAAAAAACTTTAAAATTATTTTAAATAATAGTACTTTAATTTTTCCATTTTTAACAAATATTTTTCTATGTTTTTTTTATTTCAAATTATTTCTAAGTATCATTATTTTTTTCTGAAGATTTTAATAAAAATAAATTGAATTTTAAATAATATAAATAAACCAATTAAATAATAAACAGACAGATAAAATGTTTAAAGCACAGAGCATTAGCGACGCTTTTTCAAAAATGCCACTATAGCACCGAGCATTAGCGGCGCTTTTTCAAAAATGTCGCTAAAGCACCAAGCTTTAGCGGCACTTTTTCAAAAATGCCGCTAAAGTCTCGAGCATTAGCGGCGCCTTTTCAAAAGCGCCGCTAAAGCCCCGAGCATTAGTGGCGCTTTTTCAAAAACGCCGCTGAAGCCCCGAAAGGTCAGAAAACGACGCCGTTGGGCTTAGGTCTTTTGCGATGTTTTTTGGAAAAACACCACTAATGCTCATTTTTAGCGGCGTGTTTTGAAAAGCGCCGTAAATGCTTGATCTTTAGCGGCGTTTTCCATAAAGCGTCGCTAATACTCGATTTTTAACTGTGTTTTTTGTCTAAATGCCGCTAAAAATGCCACTAAAAACCTGTTTTGCTGTAGTGTTTGTCTAGTTTTAGTTATACGCTGCATTTAGATTTAATCTTCTTCTTTTTTTTATAAAAAAAGACCCTAAGGTCAACCTCATTTTATTGCATCATTAATGACAAAATTATGGATTTTCAAGGGATAATCCATATTGAAATACAAATTACACTTTTTCTTAATAGCTAAATTACACAATAAATCAGCGGTCTTATTACTACAACTGTTGATCCAATTTATGTGGACCAAATCAAAATTTGTAAAATCCATGCACACCGTCTTAATGGAAAAAAGCATCATAAAATTTAAATTGATAGTGTGAAGATAAGTTGTTGTGTCCTATTGAACCCTTTTCAAAATAATTTTCAACAAATTAATAAATGTTTCTAATCAAATCTAAAAACTAATTCTTGATAAATTGAAATCACCACAAATTTTAAAAGGATTTGAATTGAAAGAACTTAAAATTAACAAGAAATAAATCTTGCAAATAAAGTACTTTTATTAAATAAAAATTTGAATAATGTTTATACATAGTTGGCCAAACTTAGTTTATATAAGCTTAGGCATGCACCAAGGACAAGGATCAAGCCTAATCAAATGGTGGACTTAGTTTATCATAAGGTCTAACCAGTCCTGCAAGATCCAAGCAAATTTGAGTCAATATAAGCTTGTTTGTACAAGAGTTCGTGTCACATGGACTTCAATGGTTTCAAGGAAGTTAAATTGAGCTTCAAGATAATTATAGTTTTGAAGAAAACAAATTTCATGAAAGTCAAGATTTCAATATTTTTGGAAATCTTGGTTAAAGAACATGAATCTTGGATGGGGCGTTCTTGGAAGATCTTATCGAACATCAACGAGAAAGAATCTTGAAGAAAACATGCTTAGACTGCCAAATTTTCTTGAATTTTTGTTGCAAGTTGATGTTGATACGGGGGTTGCGCGCGGACCAAGATCGAGTTGCCAAGTCACGAGAAACTCTTACGAAAACCCTAAACAATCAGATCTAAAACGAAACAGAAAATTAAAAGATTAGAACTTTGAATTTCCAGATCTGAAATAAAATCCCCAAATCAGCAAAGAATCAAATTGAGAATAGAAATAAGTGTTAATAAGGGTTCTTGAAACCCTAAAGGAGATTGTGATTCTGCCCAATTGAACACCAAGATAGTTTTCCCCAAATTTTGATAATCTAATTTCACCCAAAAAGAGTATGGAAGAACCCTAGATATTGGGGATTTTTGGGCTAATTCCTTAAGATAGAAAAAAATGCTGAAAACACAATAAAAACAGAAAAAATAAATTAGATAAAGATTCAGCACAAGTAGAAATAAAGACAGAATTGACAGTAAGAAATTAAAAGATAAGTCCTAAGAAGCCTTCAAATCCTGAAAGATCTCACAACTCCCTTCAAACGGCTCTAATCTCCCCTCCAAAGAATATCAATGGCAAGAAGAAGGTTGAAGATGGCTCCCACAATCAAAAGATTGTTAAAACAACTTCTAAAGAAAACCCAAGAGAGAATTCTTGGAGAAAAACTCAAAGAGAATTCTGCACTTAAACAAATCTGAAATTTAATGTATTTGAGTAGTTGTTTACAAGGTGGCCAGCCTGCCTTTAAATAGGCCTTATAACTAGTCCTAATCTAATTAGAAAACTAAAATAAAAAAACTCCTAATTATTTTAATATAGAAATTCAATCAAAGGTCTTTTATTTGGGACTCTTGGACTGAATATAAAAATTTAAACTAAGTAAATAAATAAATAAATAAATAATAAAATAAAACTTTACAACTTGGGCCACTGTGACAATTTGGCCTGATTTTCAACTAAGTATAGGTAGATTTCTTGATTGGGCTGGGAATTTGCTTATTGGGCCTTGCCTTCAAGAATTTGGGCTTGTAATCCATCTCCTACCAAAATTGAATCGTTGATGCTCGTAATGGAGATCCAATGTGCTTTGGTTGCAAGATTTGGTTTCTTGGACCAAGATTCCCAATATTTGAAATCTTGATTTTCCCGTTCTTTTGTGTACGCATCTAAGGCCTTGCTAACAAACTCCTGAATGGTCCCATTTAGTTTGGAACGCATTTGTCGAGCCTTTGATCTCGTATCATTCCCCCCTTCCTCAAAAAGATTCGACCTCAAATCTGAAAAATCAAATGAGGACAAGTTAGCCACATTAAAAGTGGAACTTACATTGTACTCACCAGGTAGATCAATTTTATAGGCATTATCATTGATCCTCTCGAGTACTTGGAAAGGCCCATCGCCCCTTGGGTCCAACTTGGTCTTTGTTTTTGCAGGGAAATCGTTCTTTCCTCATATGGACCCAAACCCAATCTCCGGGTTATAGGACAACCCGTTTGCGCCCTTGTTTGCTTTGTTGGTGTTGGCATCATTTGTTTTGGCTATTCGTTGCCTAGCCTTCTCATGTAAGGATTTCACCAACTCAGCTTTCTGTTCACCATCTAAATTAACAATGTGTTCAAGTGGTAATGGCGCAAGATCAAGTACTGTTAGTGGGTTAAAACCATAAACAAGTTTAAATAAAGAATAACCAGTTGTAGAATGAATAGATCTATTATATGCAAATTCAACAAACGGTAGGTATTCTTCCCAATTTCTAATGTTCCTTCCCACAACAGATCGTAATAAAGTCCCTAAGATCTAATTAACTACTTCGGTTTGGCCATCAGTTTGGGGGTGACATGTAGTAGAATAAAGTAATTTAGTACCAAGCTTACCCCACAATACCTTCCAAAAGTGGCTAAGGAATTTGACATCTCTGTCAGAAACAATTGTTTTAGGGATGCCATGAAGTCTTACCACCTCTTTAAAGAATAAGTCTGCCACATGTGTAGCATCATTTGTTTTGTGACAAGAAATAAAATGTGCCATCTTTGAAAACCTGTCAACAACAACAAATATACTATTTCTTCCTTTCTTATTTCGAGGCAAACCTAGAATAAAATCCATGGATAAATCTACCCAAGGTGAAGTAGGAATCGGTAGAGGAGTGTAAAGGCCATGAGGCATTACCTTAGATTTTGCTTGTTTGCATGTAATGCACTTGGAACATACCTTTTCGACATCCTTTTTCATATGTGGCCAATGGAAGTGTTCTTGCAAGATGTCTAGTGTTTTGGCCACTCCAAAATGTCCCATCAAACCCCCACTATGGGCCTCATGAATCAATAAGTCTCTCATGGAACACTTTGGTATGCATAACCTGTTTATACGAAAAAGAAAGTCATCTACAAGATAAAATTTTTCAAAAGTAGTATGTCCACAATTCCTATAGATATGGCCGAAATCAGCATCATCATCATATAGCTCCTTAATATGTTCAAACCCTAAGACTTTAGCATTCAATGTAGTTATTAAAGTATATTTTCTAGACAAAGCATCTGCAACTACATTATCTTTACCTGTTTTATATTGTATCACATAAGGGAATGTTTCAATGAATTCTACCCATCGGGCATGTCTTTTATTTAACTTACCTTGTCCCTTTAACCATTTAAGGGACTCATGATCTGTGTGTATGACAAACTCATTAGGCAGCAAATAATGTTGCCATACTTGAAGTGCACGAACCAATGCCAAGAGTTCTTTGTCATAAGTTGAATGGTTTAACTGTGCACCATTCAATTTCTCACTAAAATAAGCAATAGGTTGCTTATCTTGCATAAAAACGGCGCCGATTCCAATTCCTGAAGCATCACACTCAAGTTCAAAAGTGTTAGCAAAATCAGGTAATTTAAGCAAAGGAGCAGAACATAACTTAGCTTTTAGAGTTTGAAAGGCCTTTTCTTGGGTTTCACCCCATTTGAAACCCACTGATTTCTTTATAACCTCTGTTAATGGGGCAGCAATAGTAGAGAAATATTTCACAAATCGTCTATAAAAACTAGCTAAACCATGGAAAGATCTCACCTCAGTTACCGATTTAGGAGTCGGCCACTCCTTAATTGCCTTGACTTTGTCCTCGTCGACATGAATACCTTGAGCACTAACTATGAAACCTAAGAATATTAGTTTATCACAACAGAATGTGCATTTATCAAGGTTGGCAAATAATTTTTCAGTTCGCAGAATATCCAAAACGGTTCTAACATGGAAAACATGATCATCTAATGACTTGGAGTAAATTAAAATATCATCAAAGTAAACTACTACAAATTTACCCAAGTGAAGCCTTAAAACATGATTCATTAATCTCATAAATGTACTAGGTGCATTAGTAAGGCCGAAAGGCATAACTAACCATTCATACAATCAAAATTTTGTTTTAAAAGCTGTTTTCCATTCATCCCCTTCCCTCATTCGAATTTGATGATAACCGCTTTTTAAATCAATTTTTGTAAATATTATTGAACCATGTAATTCATCAAGCATATCATCAAATCTAGGGATTGGGTGTCGATACTTTACCGTTATCTTGTTGATTGGGCGACAATCAACACACATACGAAACGTACCATCTTTCTTTGGCACCAATAAGACAGGAACAGCACAAGGACTTAGGCTCTCACGAATGTACCCTTTGTCTAGTAATTCCTCAACTTGCCTTTGCAATTCCTTTGTCTCCTCGGGATTGCATCTATAGGCTGGTCGATTTGGGATTGAAGCTCCGGGTACTAAGTCAATTTGATGTTCTATCCCTCGTAAAGGTGGTAAACCTTTAGGGGCCTCACTAAAAACATCCTCATAATCCTACAAAAGAGATTGAAACACACTAGGCAAATGTTTGTTAATGTTAGATAAAGATAAATAATTTTGCCTAAACCTCACAAGGATACAAGGCTGTTTATTAAGTAGGGCTCTCTTCACATCTTTTTTTGTTGCCAAAAGATTTTTTCCGCTCATTTTACCACTAGAGGATTCACTCACCTTTGGGCTTTTAAAATTTTGACTTTTTCCACTACTATTAGCCTCTTTTCTCTCTGTCTTTTGTACTTGCTCTTTCTCCCTTACCCCCTCACAAAATTTTATCATCCTCAATTGATCTTTATATACATCAGTAGGATTTAAAGGAGCAAAAGTGAATTTCTTACCTTTAAATACAAGGGAGTATCGATTAAGTTTACCTTGGTGTGTAACATCGCGATCAAATTGCCAAGGTCGTCCAAGGAGCAAGTGTGTCGCATGCATTGGGACTACATCACACCATACTTCATCCTCATAATTGCCGAGTTTAAAAGTGACCAAGGACTGTTTCGTAACTTTAACTTCGGAACATTCATTAAGCCACTAAAGGTGATATGGCTTAGGGTGTTTGGTGCAAGGCAACTTTAAAGAATCAACCAAATAGCTACTCACCACATTTGAGCAACTACCACTATCAATAATGAGTGAACATAAGTTACCTTTAATAAAACACCGAGAATGGAAAATATTGGCCCTTTGGCTATCATCATCTTTCATTTGAATGTTAAGGGTTCGACGAACTACAAGGCATTGAAAATCAGCAAAGTCCCCTTCTCTGGGTGGTTCAACCAACTCTTCGCCATTATTACTGTCATCAACAAGTTCTGGCATATCTGGATCTGTTTTATCAGAGTCGGAAGTATACTCACCATTATCTTTTAGAAGAAGGAATCTCGTGTTAGGGCATTCCCTCTATAATGACCACGTCCTTTGCACTTAAAGCATTCAATCTCACGAGTCCTCTTCGCACTCGAATCACCTAAATTGGGCTGCTTAGAAGGTGTTTGCGTTTTAGCAGGAGCCCCTTTTTTCCAATCTGATTGCTTACTTCCATTACTCAAAGAAGACTTGTTAGTAACAAAAGGGGATTTCGAACTCTTAAAATTAGAATTGGAGTTGTTACCTCGGTAATATTGTGAAGTCGAGAAGGAACCAAACCTTTGTTCCTTTAGTTGTTGCTCGATCTCAATGGCTTTATGAACTGCTTGTTCCAAATCAATGTAAGTTTGTAGCCTCAATGTATTAGCTATCAACCTGTTCAAACCATCAATAAATCGAACCATAGTTGTTTCTTCATCCTCCTCCGCGTTAGCTCTCTGAATGAGCATCTCCATCTATTTAAAATATTCATCCACCGTCCTACTACCTTGAATAAGCCTTCTAAGCTTTGTTTTGATCTCTCTATAGTAGTGAGGTGGAACAAACCTTTTTCGCATAATCTGTTTCAATTCATCCCATGTCGAAATCTCACCTTCATAATTCCGATGACGATTTACCCCAAGTTGAGTCCACCAACTTAATGCATAATCTGAAAATTCCAGCGTTGCTAATGCAACCTTTTCATCATCCGGACATTTATAATACCTAAACATAAGTTCAATCTTAGATTCCCATTCACAATAAGCTTCTGGATCATTCTTACCACGAAATTGGGGAATTTTGAACTTCGGTTTTGCCAAAGAAGGTTGTCCACGATCATGAAAATCATCATCCATTCTAGGGACACGTCGAGGGCCGCGCCTATGGGGATGGTTATCCCTGTCTTCCCTGATTGGATCTCGATATTGAAGTTCTTGATTCAATCGCACCTCATTGATGGCAGCAGTCAAAGCTCGAAGAGCAGCAGCCTGTTCATCCAACTGTTGTTGGAATCTTTTAAATATGTCACCATTATTATCACCTGTAGACATTTTTTTTTAAAACCTGCAAAACACTCAACACTCAAAAATAAAAGTTATCAAACCTCACCGTTAATCACTCAAAAGGAAAATTTAAATTTTCAATGAGCTAGAATTCAGTCTTGTGAGTCCTTTAGGAGAGTTTATCTCAATCAATTAGATAGTGGCTGAACCGATCTACCAAAGAATCCTAATTTGCACTAGGATGCCAAAAACTGACAAGACACCAATTGATTCGTGTTGCACCGAGGAAGAAGTTGTGCACACGTGTAAATCCTACTAACACAAGAAACAAGAAGGTGTTAGATAATGTAACGGAAGAATAAAAGCAAACAAATGAAAACCTACAGCTAAGAATCAATAAAAATTGTTGAAAACAGAAAACCCGAAAAACTGCGGAGTAACTTGACAACTTCGTTCGAGGTGTTCCCGATCTCTAAAAATCATGAAATTAAATCTGGAATGTCCTTATATATTTAAATTTTGATCTGGAAAGTTTGGGCACCAAATTCAACCCGCTGAATATTTTTTAAAATGTTTATTGGATTTCATATTTTTTTATTTTTTTGACTTTTTTGACTGATTTTTTGTGGGATTAATTTTTTTATATTCAATCACAGTGCCACAAATATGTGTGTAAAATTTCAGATGAATCGGACAACTTTTACCCAATCAAATGAATTTTTTTCGAATAATTTTTCTGGGTAAAACTGTTGTTTGTGCTTTAAAAAATAGAGATCAGTTTAGAAATCAACCAAGAACACCCAAAACGTCCAAAATCTGATACCAAATGATACGGGGGTTGTGCGCGGACCAAGATCGAGTTGCCAAGTCACGAGAAACTCCTACGAAAACCCTAAACAATCAGATCTGAAACGAAACAGAAAATTAAAAGATTAGAACTTTGAATTTCCAAATCTGAAATAAAATCCCCAAATCAGCAAAGAATCAAATTGGGAATAGAAATAAGTGTTAATAAAGGTTCTTGAAACCCTAAAGGAGATTGTGATTCTGCCCAATTGAACACCAAGATAGTTTTCTTCAAATTTCGACAATCTAATTTCACCCAAAAAGAGTATGGGAGAACCCTAGATATTGGGGATTTTTGGGCTGATTCCTTAAGATAGAAAAAAATGCTGAAAACACAATAAAAACAGAAAAAATAAATTAGAGAAAGATTCAGCACAAGTAGAAATAAAGAAAGAATTGACAGTAAGAAATTAAAAGATAAGTCCTAAGAAGCCTTGAAATCCCGAAAGATCTCACAACTCCCTTCAAACGGCTCTAATCTCCCCTCCAAAGAATATCAATGGCAAGAAGAAGGTTGAAGATGGCTCCCACAATCAAAAGATTGTTAAAACAACTTCTAAAGAAAACCCAAGAGAGAATTCTTGGAGAAAAACTCAAAGAGAATTCGCACTTAAACAAATCTGAAATTTAATGTATTTGAGTAGTTGTTTACAAGGTGGCCAGCCTGCCTTTAAATAGGCCTTATAACTAGTCCTAATCTAATTAGAAAACTAAAATAAAAAAAACTCCTAATTATTTTAATATAGAAATTCAATCAAAGGTCTTTTATTTGGGACTCTTGGACTGAATATAAAAATTTAAACTAAGTAAATAAATAAATAATAATAAAATAAAACTTTACAACTTGGGCCACTTTGACAATTTGGCCTGATTTTCAACTAAGTATAGGTAGATTTCTTGATTGGGCTGGGAATTTGCTTATTGGGCCTTGCCTTCAAGAATTTGGGCTTGTAATCCATCTCCTACCGAAATTGAATCGTTGATGCTCGTAATGGAGATCCAATGCGCTTTGGTTGCAAGATTTGGTTTCTTGGACCAAGATTCCCAATATTTGAAATCTTGATTTTCCCGTTCTTTTGTGTACGCATCTAAGGCCTTGCTAACAAACTCCTGAATGGTCCCATTTAGTTTGGAACGCATTTGTCGGGCCTTTGATCTCGTATCAGATGTGCTTTAGGTGGTTTTAAGGCAAGTATTTTTAAGACAATTTTATGACATGTGGACATTGTTGTCTTAAATTTAATTAACTTTTGTCTTAAAGTTAGTTGTCATAAACATTAGTTGGCAACCTTACTTATGTGTGACCATGTGATTGGTTCACATAATTATTTGATTAGTTTGAGGACCTATATAAGTTGAAGCAAATCACATTTTCTTGATATTGTATTTCATCTGAAAAGACTAGCTTCAAGAGAGAGTCTAGCTGATCTTTGAGCATTTTACAAGCAAGTTTCCTTTTTTTTTTCTTAATTTCCTTGGATAAATTCAGTACTTACATAGTGTGGCGTAGGCTTGGCCAAATTCCATTATGTGGAGTCCTTATCTTTTTTTATACTTCTTTAAGTTTCCTTTGTTATTTTTATTGACTAAGATGGTAGAATTCAACAAGACTTCTTTTCTTGGCCAGAACTTAAAATTCTTCTGCAATTAGGAGCTTGATTTCTGTTATGTAATTAGTTTGCCTATATCAGGCAGCTGACTATTCAATGTATAGTACCTTTTCTTTAATTTCTTTGATTGACACAAGTAATTATTTTGTAAGATTAAATTTCTATTATTGGTCAGAAATTTTTTAAAATATATTCTTATTTTTTAAAATTATAAAAATATAAAATTATTAGGAAACTTTCTGAATCAACATGGAAAAATTGTTTTCCATATTCAAATGAATTTTAACATCCATTTGTCGAGGTATGCAAAATAGAAGACAAACAATTCTGAACTTTTTAATTTTGAAAAATTATTTTTTATTATTTTTATGAAATATATCAACATTCTATTGGTAGTCAGTTTAAAATAATAATAATAAGTGATAATGAAGAACTAATAAAAAGAATTAACTTAACTTACAATTTTCAAATTTAGATAACAGTAAAATTAAAAAGAATTAATACCAAATAAATATAAATTATGAAATTTAAGAAATTTTCTATATATTAATCATTTTCATAATAGTGATGGCATATTCTAGTGTAAAGAGAAAATTTTCCAAATGGAATAAGCTGAGTCGCCAAATTTGTATGCAGAAACTAAGGGAGGCACTTCAATTTTGATTAAGATCCAACGTAGTACAAAGATGTATCTGAGTAAATTGGAACAACAAATGGGGCAAAATGTGGCTCTCAGCATAGGTGAGAAGTGGCAAGATGGGGATGTAGTAATAGATGGAAAGCAAATTACTCTCCTCCAAATTTTTTTATATTTCCTACAAAGTAGAGGAAATAAAATTTTTATATATTATCTTTATTAAAGATTGACAACAATGAACCTCCTTTGAACAACCACCAAAAAAACATATGTTCGAAAAATGTTGATCCCACTTATGTTAACCTTACTTCCATTTTACTTAAAGTATATATATATATACAAATTTAAATATGGATATGAAAAATATTGTCCATACATCTGAAAATATTTAGGAAAATAAATTAAACATACCTATATACTTCAACACAACACCAAGTTAGGCCTGGTAAATTGTATTGCACCGGATAATAACCGTATATTACAGAAAGTAGGACACAAGAAGAGAAAGGGCAAAAGAAGACCTGAACTGACAGCAAACTAGCTAATCCCGTACATAATTAGAACTTGGTCTAAAACTCTTATTAAAGTATATTTAAATCATCAAAACAACATATGTTTATCAAAGCTGGAGCAGCGAAGGACAACTCGGACCAAATTTATACTTTGCAAAGTAAACCAAAGGAAACCGAGCTATGCTCAAGGGTAACATCTGAAATGAAATTTTTCACTCACCAAAAGATTGAATTCAAGATGGTGCGCCGAACATGAAGCTCAAACTGATTTACATGCCAAACAAATTCTAGACAAATAAATTTTCGTTAGCTTCAGTGATGATGGTGAGTGAGCAATGGGGGCTCAACTCTTTTTGACAGTTAGTGAGAAGTAAGCACTGCTTAATTGCCATTGACCCTTCCAATTGAAATGCCAAGCTGCACTTGATGAATATCTTTATTTCCTTGGTTACGGAGGCTTGTACGTTCTTCAACTCTCCCTATGAACTACAATCAAGGCCATTTGATGATGATAAATGTGCAGTTGAAGAAGATCTCTCTCTCCCCCTCCCCTTCCCGGGGGGCCCCTTTCTCTCGTCTTTTTTATGACTTTACTTCTCATATAAAGACAGTGAATGCATCCTCATGCCACATATGCTCTATATAAATATATCATTCTATGCATTCATCGATTTTGTAGAATTCAAAACAATAAACAATAGGACAGTGGGAAAGGTTTGGTGGAACCATTACAATATTATTCAAAAGGGTTTTGCAAAATTCCTAATTCATGGCTTCTACTTAAGATGTTGACTTATTTTTCTTAAAAACTAATAGACGTTAGTATAGGAATCTAGTTTGAAGAATAAGCATGGTCATTGCAGACAAAAGCCTAAGAAGACAGATAAATTCTCAATAAACATCTATCAGTGGAAAAGCGTCAAATTGGAACAATAATGGGAATTGAGAAGCAACGCTTCCTGTCCCGCTTGAACTCAAAAATATTATTTCTTCAGACTGTAAGATCAATGATGCACATTTCAAAAAATTAAACTAACAGATTAAAGGTAGTCTTAAACTCCTTTCAAACCAAATCGCACCGTCAAAGAAAGATTAGTTTAAGATATTGATTTACCTAACTGTAATATCTTTGAAAACCATTGCATAATCTTGAACCTAAATTATGATTATCGAAGTGCCCACCATAGGTTGCCCAAAGTACCATTTACTTTCTTTAAATGCAAATGGGCACACTCAAAGTGGTAAGAGGTCACTCATCACTAATGCAACATTATTAAGAATATTATCACTGCTGTCGAGATTTATTTGTAGGTAGATCACAACTAAATTACATGAATTCAATATTGCATTCACTAAAAAAAAGGGAAGAAAAAAAAACATTATCATTGCTAATAGAAATAGGTGGCAATCAGCGTGTGGAGCCAATTTGAGTTCATGTGGTTTTAGCATCGGTTTTTTGGATTTCCGTCCGTGTGTTTTTTTGGTTTTTTTTTTTTTTACTTCGAGAATTTTTGGGTTTATATCTTTTTAGATTAAGATAATATTCTAGGTTCCAAATTTTTTCAAGTTTAGACTACTTTGGATTTAATTCGAATTTGTTTTAGATAAATATAATTATATTGAAGTAATTTAAATATTTACGTTTCAATACAATACGAGTTTCATATTGCTTTAAAATAAACTTTTGTTGTAACACCACTTTCAATTACATTTTTATTAAAATCGATATTTATTTTTGTTATTTGTTAATATTAGAGTTGTTTATGGATCGTGTGATCCACCCGGTTAAATTTGGCTAGGGCTTGGACAAAGAGTTTTCGTGTTAGACTAGCATGGTCTGAATTTAAATAAAATGATTTTTTTAAATTTTATTTAAATTTAACTAATTATATTTTAAATAGTAATTTACGCTCTCTTTTTTCTTTCAAGTCGAGCTCGAGCACTGAGTCAAAATTTTTTTAAAACTAAACATTGACTTGAACACCTTTTGTTAACACCAAAAATAATGTAACTTTAATTTGTTATGTAAAATTAATTTTTCTGAATAATTAACTTAAAAATAGATATATTTTAAATTAATTATATTTATATTTAAAATAATTGATTATATAAACTTGAATTTCAATAATACTATTGGGAATTGATTCGTATAAAAAATGAAATAAAAAAGGTAGAGAAGATCGAACACAAATTTTTCGTGGATAACTCCTTCGAAGAGGATAAAAAACCTGAGGCAAAGGAGGTATCGACGTAACATTAATGGAGTGAACAAAACATGAGTACAATGAGAATGCAAAAAAGCCAAGCCCAAAATACAGAGCTTACACCCAAAGCTCTCACAAAAGGGGTTACATAAAATTCTCTCAAACTCTCACCAAAACTCCATATGCGACTACATATTGGTGCCCTTAAAGAAAAGCCCATGTTGATTGACGTATAAAATTAGGGATACAATGGCATCTTTAAGTAGACTGGACCTAAAAGGCTAAGATGACCAAAATATCCCTGAAGTAATCAAAATTCAACTGGTAGAAGAAGTCTTGCATGAAGTTTAAAACGCAAGTACAATAGGTGAGATATCGTCCAAATGTCATGATGTCGCCCCTGCTCCTGCTTTAAGAGGTCATCGCCTCATACCGATGACCATCATCGTGATGTCGTCCCTTGCTTGTTGCATTATCGCGACGTCACATAGCTCTTCATCATGAAGTCGCATGTGACATCACGCATCTGTCTCTGAAAATGCCTGCAAAACGTTCGATAAATGCGAGGCACACCCCACAAATCTCCACCTTGACTCGTTTTTCTCAGGCCACCTTTTCCATGCCCCATCATGGGCCAAACTCGAATTTTAAAGAATGTAAACCAAGTCTAAACCGTACTCGAACTTGGAAACTAAACATCAATGGAGTACACAAAATGAGAGTACAACGAGAATACAAAAACCCACGCCCTGAAAGTAAAGCTCACACCCAAAGCTCTCACAAAAGGTGTTTCTCAAAATTCTCTTAAACTCTCACCAAAACTCCATATGCCACTACATTTTGTCGCCTTCAAAGAAAAGCCCGTGCTGATTTGCATATCAAATTACAAATGCAATTACCTCTTTAAATAGGTTAGATATAAAAGGCTAAGATGACTAAAATATATCTGAAGTAAGAGTTCAACTAGGAGAATAAGTCTTGCTTGAAGTCTAAAACATGGTTGCATTAGGTGAGATATCATTCAGACATTATGGCGCCGCCCATGCTCTTGCCACAAGAGATTGTTACCTTGTACTGATGACCCTCATCGTGACGTCGACCCTTGCTTGTTACGTCGTTGTGACATTACATATCTCCTCATTGTGACGTCGCATGTGACGACGCTCGTCTATCTTTGATAAGTGTCTGCTAAATGTTTGATAAATGCGAGGCACACCCCACGAATATCCACCTTAACTTGTATTTATCACAACTCCTTTTTCATGCCCTGTCATGAGCCAAACTCGAATTTTACAGAATGTCAACCAAGTCTAAACCATGTTCGAACTTGGAAACAGAAACACTCTTAGTTTTTAAATCAGATTTGTATAATGCAACAAGCGTTAGTAATACCAAAACAAGAGAGAAAACATCAACTCTCTCCACTTGACTTTAACCCTCTATGACCAACCTTACTTCAAATACTTTGTTAACCTTTTAAGTCTTAAAGACCAAAAGAGGATGAGATTTTTCTCTAAATGAGGCACATGCCCAACATCTGGCACGACTCCACCTTCAACTGAATTATATGTAGAGAACAACAAATCATCACCTTTAGGCAAAACCATATCAGCTACCTCCGTAATTATCCGAAACTGCCAGAAATTGAAATTTCTAATCCCGTCAAACTTCTCGATATCCAAATTCATTGTTGTGGCAACGAACGAGTGATATAAATAATGAAATAGAAAAGGTAGAGAAGATTGAAAACCAATTTTACATGGAAAACTCCTCTGTAGAGGATAAAAAACCACGAGCAAAGAAGGCATTGACTTAACATCAATGTAGTAAAAAAATTGGCAGTGCGATTAGAATAAAAAAATCCAAACCCCGAATACAAATCTCATACCCAAAGCTCTTAAAGAAGGGGTTTCATAAAATTCTCTCAAACTCTCACCAAAACTCCATATGTGACTTTATCTTATTGCCCTAAAAGAAAAGCCCGTGCTGATTGTCGTATGAAATTAGGGATAAAATGGCCTCTTTCACTAGGCTAGATTTAAAAGGCTATGATGAGTAAAATATCCTTGAAGTGATCAAAGTTCAACTACGAGAAGAAGTCTTGCTTGAAGTCTTAAACACGGCTGTATTAGGTGAGATATCTACTCCAACCTCAAGAGATCATTGCCACGTATCGACAACACTCGTCGTGATGTCACCCCTTACTTGTTGCATCATCACGACATCACATATCTCCTTGTTGTGGCATCACGTTTTTATTTTCAAAAAGTGCCTGCAAAATGTCTAGTAAATACGAAGCATACCCCATAAATTTCCACATTGACTTGTATTTATCATGCCTCTATTTCCATGCCCTGCCACGAGCTACACTCAAATTCTACATAATATCAACCAAGTCTAAATCATGCTCAAACTTGGAAACTAAAAGACTCTTAGTCTTCAAATCAAAGTCGTAAAAATGCAACAAAGGCTAGTAATACCCAAACAAGAGAAAAAAATTAACTCTCTCCACTTGACTTTAACCCTTAGCTACCAACATTGCCTCAAACATTCTGCAAACTACTCTAGTCCTAAAGACAAAAAGGGGGATGAGATTTTTCTCTAAACCAGGAACATGTCTGACATCTACCACAACTACACCATCAATCGAATGTAGAGAACAACGAATCATCACCTTTGGGCTCGACCACATTAGCTACCTCCATAATTATCCAAAATTGCTAAAAGCTAAAATTTCTATTCCTATCGATCTTCTTGATATCCAAAGTCGTTGTTCTTTCACTGAAAAGGTTGATATAAACAACGAAATAGAAAGGGTAGAGAAGATCAAACACAAATTTTTTGGAAAACTCCTCCATAGAGCATAAAAAACCAAAGGCAAAGGAGGCATCGACTTAGCATTAATGGAGTAAGTAAACCAAAAGTACAATGAGAATACAAAAACCCAAGCTCTGAATACAAAGCTCATACACAAAGCTCTCACAAAAGGGGTTTCACAAAATTCTCTCAAACTCTCACCAAAACTCCATATGCCATTACATCTTGTTGTCCTCAAAGAAAACCCACGTTGATTTGCGTATGAAATTAAGGATACATTGGCCCCTTTAAATAGGCTAGATTTAAAAGGCTAAGATGACTAAAATATCCTGGAAGCAATCAGAGTTCAACTAGGAGAAGAAGTCCTACTTGAAGTCTAAAATACGACTACATTAGGTGAGATATCATTGTGACATCAGGACGTCCCCCTACAAATAAACCTTAAACCCTAAACCCTCGTACTAACGACCATCATCGTGACGTCGCCCCTTGCTCGTTGCATTATCGTGACATTACATGTCGCCTCGAAGTGACGTCACATGTGATGTCACACATGTTTCTCCGATAAGTGCCTGCAAGATGTTAGATAAATGTGAGGCACACCCCACAAAACTCCACTTTGACTCGTATTTATCACGCCTCTTTTTCCATGCCCTGTTACAAGTGAAACTCAAATTTTGCAAAATGTCAACCAAGTCTAAACTGCGCTTAAACTTGGAAACTTGAAGACTGTTAGTTTTCAAATCAAAGTTGTATAATACAACAAGGGCCAATAATACTCAAACAAGAGAGAAAACATAAACTCTCTCCACCTGACTGTAACCTTCTACGACCAACCCTGCCTCAAACATTCTGTAACCCCCTAACCCGTATTCGTTGCCAAAATAAGGTTACAGAGTGTTACCATAAAAACATAACTTAAAATCATGAATTTCTAACCATTTCATAATCATAGCAAAATTCATTCAACCACATGCATATCGTCCCTTATTTGAGGCCTTAAAAGTAATTTAGAAATGATTCAGGACTAAATCAGGAACATTTAGAACTATATGGAAACAGATAGAAAATTTCACACTATAGGGGTCACACGGTTGTGTGCCTAACACGGCTGAGGCACACGCCCGTGTCTTAGGCCGTGTAACATTTGAAAAAGGGACAAATGGTCGTGTCCCAGCCTGTGTCCGTACCCGTGTAACTCTCTAACTTGGGTCACACGGCCAAGCCACACGCCCATGTGTCAGGCCGTGTGCTAGGCCATGTAACTGTCTAACTTGCAAACCTTTAAAACATACAGGGAACCCACGATTGAGACACACGCCCATGTCTTAAGCCGTGTGGACAAGAAAAAGGCCATATTCAAGCCCTTTCTTTCACCCAAATCAAGCACACACCTACAAGCCATTTGCACATACAATCAAGCCTTAAAACATACCTAAAACATCCATAATAAGGACAATTCAATAGGTCATTTATACATACAACCAATATGCCTAAAAGGCACCTCAATCACAACAACCAAGCATACTTAAACATATACATAATTTAGTCATCCAACCTTCATACATTTCTGGCCTATTTCCCATACCAAACATAGCACAATGTCCATATGCCAAATCATATTCAAACATACCAAATTGGTCATTCAAAATATACATTCACTTGACCATTTCAGCACCAACCATCAAAGCATCAACATACCAAAAGTTCACCAACCGTAATACCACATTTACAAGCCAAACAAAACAACTATCTCATCAAACACAATTCACCTATACATGCCATTATAACCATGACTAAAACATCAAAATCTACGATATAATCTCTGGATAGTGTGATAGGTCTCTGACAAGCTTCCAAGTCGATTAAGCTTTTGGTAATCTATAAAACATAGAAAAGAACAACAACGTAAGCATATAATGCATAGTAAATTCATAAATCATGAACATAGCTTACCATTTCAATGCATAATCTTAAAAACAGACATGAATCAATCCACCATAGCTTGGCACAAGCCTAAGCATCATCAACAACACAAGTTAGTGAACACATAACTTAGCAATATCATCACATGGTAAGGTATAGAACATGAGCATAACATTACTTAAAGCATACTTTTCATAGTCATGAGTGTCCATACTTTGAGTCATCAACAATTCATACATTTTTATGAGTTCTTAACTTAACTTTTGGTACACTTGTTGTTCTTTACCTTTTCATGTCGGTTGAACAACTTAGAATAATATCGAATACGTGGAAAGCTCACACAAAGTGTGCTAAACACATGGTCGAAACCATTCATTTCCTTTTCCTTACATAGATCCTCTCTCGAGCCATAAATTGGTCTGCTCACACAAGCTGGCAGTCGAAATGTAGCTACACGATGCCGCTCACACAAGCTAGCGAGTATCCACAACAAATGCTAGAACTCAACCATCAGTAAGACATTCAGGACCAGCACCTGAAACATGGTAACCCTAATTACATGTCCTTTGTATCCTATATATTCCTTAGGTTCAAACAAGGCTCGATAGTCATCGTAACATGGTTGGATTTCCACCGTGACATGATATGATGAATAACATAATAGCATTTAAATCAAATACATTAAAACATTATTTCAACATACGAACTTACCTTAATCACAAAAACAACGAAATAGGATCGACTAGTCCGTTAATTTATCTTTCCCTTGATCTAAATCCGTACGAGGCTTAACTTGATCTAAATAATCAAATCCAATCCATTTAAAATTCATTCTATTCAATTCAGTCCAAAATACATACTTTTGCAAATTTACACTTTTACCCCTAATATTTTAACTTCTTTAGAATTTAGTTCTTTAGCCCGTAAATTGAAATTCATGCAATTTCATCCACATACTAAGCTATCCGAATTCATTATAATCCCATAGCAACTCACACAAACCATTATCTCATAATTTCACCATGAATTTACACATTTTATAAATAAATCCCTAATTGACATTTTCAACAAAAATCACTTTACAAAAGTTGTTTATTTATCAAAAAAGATCTATTTTCTTCCATCAAACATCAAAAATCACAAGCACACATAATGGAAAAACCCTAGCCTTTTAAAAAAATTTTCAAATTAGTCCCTGGGTTAACTAGATTAAGCTACAACGACTTCAAAAAATAGAAATCATTAAAAATGGGATGAAAAATACTCACCATGCACCAACTTTAGCTTAGTCGAACCTAACAAGCTTCCATAAAGGTTTTTAAGCTTCAATTTCGATGGTTGAATGTATTTTAGAAGATGATGTTTTATTTTATTATTATTACTTAACTTATTTATATTTTACTTAAATAACCTTAGGAATTAACCTATAAAATACCTAATAATATGTCCATAAAAGTCCACTCATAGTAGCAATGGTTTAATTACCACATAAACCCTTAACTTTTTAATTTCAGAGGGATTTGGTACCTTTAACTTATAGAACTTTAATTTAGTACCTTTTACGATTTAGTCCTTTTCACCAAATTAAACATGCAAACGATAAAATTTCTTAACGAAATTTTTATACGACCCTACTAACATACCGTAGACCTTCAAATAATATTAAAATAAATATTTTTATGTCAAATTTATGGTCCCAAAACCACTATTTCAAATTCACTAAAAACGGGTTGTTACAACTCTCCCTTAAAGGAATTTTCGTCCCCAAAAATCTTACCAGAAAAGAGGTTAGCTTCTTCCGATTCCCAGGTAGCTTCTTTTATACCATGTCATTGCCAAAGAACTTTCACTAAAGCTATGCTTTTATTTCTCAATTCTTTAACCTCTCGAGCTAGAATTCTTATCGGTTCTTTGTTATACGACATATCAGGCTAAATCTCGACATCAATAGGTGAGATTACATGTGAAGGGTTTAATCGATATCATCGTAACATAGATGCTTGAAATACATTATGGATATTTTCTAACTCTGACGGCAAAGCTAATATGTAAGCGACTGGCCCAATTATTTCAATAATCTCATACAGCCCAATAAATCATGGACTTAGCTTTCTTTTACGATCGGGTAGAAGAATTTTCTTCCAAGGCAAGACTTTCAAGAATACTTTTTTCACCGACTTGCAATTCAATGTCTTTTCTTTTCAAATCTGCATAAGATTTTTGCCAATTTCAAGCTGCTTTCAAACTGGCTTAAACCACTTTAACTTTCCTTAAGTTTCTCGTATCAAATCAACCCCGTGAAGCTTTTTCTCACTAAGCTCAGTCCAATACAATGGAGTTCGATATTTTTGCCCATACAAAGCTTCGTACAGTGCCATCTTTATGCTCGATTGATGACTGTTGTTGTATGTGAATTCAACCAACGGTACAAATCTCTCCCAATTACCTTCAAATTCCAAAACACATCATCACAGCATGTCTTCAAGTAGTTGAATCACTCACTCGGACTGACCGTCGGTCTGAGGAAGAAATGCGGTACTAAAATGTAAACGAGTGCCTAGAGCCTCATGTAATTTGCTCTAGAATCGAGACGTAAACTGCGGATTCCTTTCGAAAATAATAGAAACCGGCACTCGTGTAATTTGACAGTCTCAGTGACATATAACTCGACTAATCTCTCGAGTGAATAATCTGTACGCACTTGAATAAAATGCGCAGACTTCATTAGACAATCAACAATGACCCAAAATGCATCTTTCTTTCTCAGAGATTAAGGCAATCCCGATACAAAATCTATCGTGACGCGCTCCCATTTTTATTCCGGAATAATTACTAACTGTCATAAACCCGAAGGTACCTGATGTTCAGCTTGAATTGATGACATACTAAACGTCTCGATATGAATTCGAAAATCTCTCGTTTCATACCCGACCACCAGTACATTTGTTTCAAATCATCGTACATTTTATTGCTACCAAGATGAACAGACAAGCTACTATTATGAGCTTCTTATAAAATTTTCTGAACAAGATCTAAATTTTTCAGAACATAAATTCTACCTTTGAAGTGTAAACTATCATCAGATCCAATCTTAAAATCTGAATCATTAATCGACTCAATCCATTTATGTTTAGCTAACAACTCATCATCGTATTTCTAAGCTTAATAAATCTGTTGCAAAAACATCAGTCTAGCTTTCAACTCAGCTAAGATCGAACCATTATTAGGCAACATCAATTGTGTATTCAACGCTTGCAAGGAAACATAAACTTTCTACTCAAAGCATCAGCAACTACATTAGCCTTTCCTAAATGATAATCAATAATCAAATCATAGTCTTTCAATAGCTCAAGCCATGTGTATGGTCTCAAATTCAAATCTTTTTGTGATATTAAATACTTTAAGCTTTTATGATCTAAAAAGATATGGCATTTTTCACCATATAAACTGTGTCGCCAAATCTTCAAAGAAAATACAACTGCTGTGAGCTCTAAATCGTGCGTCAGATAATTCTTTTCGTGCGGTTTCAACTGTCTAGAAGAATATGCTATCACTTTACCCTCTTGCATTAGCATACAACCCAAACCATTTAACGATGCATCACTATAAATCATGGATTCTTTACCCGACTCTGGCTGAACTAACACCGGTGCCTCAGTTAATAATGATTTTAATTAATTAAAACTTTGTTGACATTTCTCAGACCACTCGAACTTAACATCTTTCTGCAATAATCTCGTCAACGGTGTAGCAATCATCGAAAATCCCTTGACAAATCTTTTGTAATATCCGGCTAAACCCAGAAAACTTCTAACCTTAGATACATTTCTCGGAGGCTTCCAATCTACAACAGCTAAAATTTTGCTCGGATCAACTCTAATGCCCTCGATTGATACAACATGTCCCAGAAATCTGACTTCTCGAAGCCAAAATTTACATGTGCTAAACTTAGTGAATAATTACTTTTTGCACAAAGTTTGCAAAATAATTCTCAAATGCTTAGCATGCTCAGACTCATCCCATGAATAAATCAA
Organism: Gossypium hirsutum; assembly: GCF_007990345.1. Classification (NCBI taxonomy): domain Eukaryota; kingdom Viridiplantae; phylum Streptophyta; class Magnoliopsida; order Malvales; family Malvaceae; genus Gossypium; species Gossypium hirsutum. The sequence goes on from NC_053439.1 coordinate 23,927,013, forward strand.
AATATCATGAATGAATACTACGATGAATCTGTCTAAATACGATCTGAAAATTATGTTCATCAAATCCATAAATACTACAGGTGCATTAGTCAAACCAAACGGCATCACAAGAAATTCATAATGTTCATACCTGGTCCTAAATGTGGTTTTTGACACATCTGAGTCTTTAACTCACAACTGATAATAACCAGAACGAAGGTCAATCATTGAGAACACTGTCATACCTTTCAACTAATCAAACAGATCATCAATACGCGGTAAGGATACTTATTCTTGATCGTGACTTTGTTGAACTATCGATAGTCAATACATAATCAAATGGATCCCTCCTTTTTTTAACAAATTGAACTGGTGCACCCTAAGGTGAAAAACTAGGTCGAGCAAAACCCTTATCTGTCAACTCTTGCAACTGCGCTTTCAACTCTTTCAACTCTATAGGTGCAATTCTGTAAGGAGCTATCAATATCAGAGATGTTCCCGATACTAACTCAATAGCAAACTCGTTCTCTCAAATCGGCGGTAACCTGGGTAACTCTTTTGGAAACACATTTGGATACTCGCATACCACTGGAATGGATTCTAGCTTCAACTCAGGAATTATAGAATCAAATATGTAAGCAAGATATGCATCATAGCCTTTTCTAACATATCTCTATGCTGACATAGCCGAAATAACCTATCTGATTCAATCTGAAGCTTTTCACCGTTCTAACACTTGAACACAATAAGCTTTCGTCTGCAGTTCACAACAGCATCATGCAGAGTCAACCAATCCATACCCAAAATCATATCAAACTCATCAAACGGCAATAGCATCAAATCGGCCGAAAAGTTACGACCCTGAATCATCAAAGGTTAACTTTTATAAGCCTTATAAACTAACACATATTGATCTAAGGGGTTCGTTACTTTAACCATAAATTCAGTGAACTCAACAGGAAATTTCTTACTTGACACTAAATTCGTGCATACATACGAATGTGTTGATCTCGGATCAATCAAAGCAATATCATCAGTATCAAAGATAGAAAATGTACCAGTGATAACATCTGGTGCTGATGCTTCCTCTCGTGCACGTATTGCTCAAGCTCTAATCGATGCTCATGCCTCAGATTTCACAGTAGAGTCCTTGATCTCACTATGGCTATTACCCACATTTCTAGGGTTCCTTCACGGTTTCCCTTTCGCAGTTGTGTTACTCGATCGAACTGTCTGAGCCTTTTCTTTTTTGGGCCTCTCTGGGAAATCTCGAATAAAATGTTCATGTGAACCACATTTGAAACATGCCCTGTCTTTCATCTTACACTCACCAAAGTGTCGACATCTACACTAATGAAAATCGAGCTTATTGCCCTTAACACTGTCTGCGCTCGCTACGGATATAGCTTGAGGTTTTGAACTCACATGTTGTTTACCTCTATCTCTATTGGAATAGCCCACTGAAGTTGACAAACAGTTATGATGTTCTTTCAACTTCTTTGATGACGACTGGTATGACTTTCTCGTTGATCTCTTTTTCGAATCTCGAGCTTCATAATCAGCTTTTCTCTTTTCTTTACTAAGCTCTTTAGCTTTATGCTCTCGGTCAACTAAAATAACAAATTCTTTCAATTCAAGTATCCCGACTAATAGCTTTATGTCTTCATTTAACCCATTTTCAAACTGTTTACACATTGCCACTTCAGTTGGTATACACTCCCAGACATCCTTACTCAGTCTAGCAAATTACCACTCACACTCGGACACAGTTATTCGGCCCTGTTTGAGCTCGAGAAACTCTTTGTGTTTTTGGTCAAGAAATCTCTAACTTATATACTTCTTTTGGAACTCGATTTGAAAGAATTCCAAATCTATTCGCTCTGTTGGTACCACTGAAACAAAATTGTTCCACGACTAATAAGCTGAGTCTTTCAGTAAAGATACAACACATTTTTCACACTCTGTCGGTGTAAAAGACAATTCATTAAAAACCTTGATCGTGTTTTCTAACCAAAACTCAGCTTTCTCCATATCATCTTAAGTTTTAGCTCTAAATCCTTTAGCCCCATATTTACAAATTTAATCAACTGGTGGCTTACTAACTCGCATTGGCTCCAAACCCTGAGGAACTATGGGGATCGTTTGAGGAATAGGTGGGGGTGGAGGTTGTTGAACCCTCGGGTTCATTCGTACAAACTCGCCAAACCATTCGTTAATCATTTGAAAGAAGGCTTTCTTAGCTTCTCCTCCCCGGCCCTCAGATATAGGCCTAGTGACACTCGATGTTGCTCCGTGAACGGAGGCTTGCGCATATCTTTCAACTTCATCGAAGTTAGCTCGGTTGGATGTCATTTCTATATGAAAGCATAATTCAAAATGAGTTAAGAGTTATCACACTATTACAAGTTATATAATGGCATGTATTTTTAGACTCGTATACATTACGTTTAGTCTGAGAATTGACTAAACTGTAGCTCTGAATGTAACACGCTTAACCTCCATCCATCGCCGAAATAAGGTTACGAAGCTTTACCATAAAAATGCAACTTAAAATAATTAATTTCCAAACATTTAATCATAGAAAATCCATTCAAACACATGCATATCATCCCTTATTCGAGCCCTCGAGGCCTTAAAAGTATAGAAATGGTTTGGTAATAAATCGAGAACATTTAGAACTTTATGGAAAAAGAAAGAAAATTTCACACTGTAGGGATCATACGGCCGTGTGCCTCACATGGCCGTGTGTCTCAGGCTATGTAACATTAGAAATAGGGACACATGACCATGTCCCAGCCAGTGTTCATGCCAGTATAACTCTCTGACTTGGGTAACACGACCATGCCACACACACATGTGCCAGGCCTTGTAACTCTAGAAATAGCCTCACATGCCCATGTGTCAGGCCGTGTGCTAAGCTGTGTAACTACCTGACTTGCATCCCTTTGAAACCTAAAAGGGACACGTGCCGTCTCGCATAGCAGTATGTCACACACGGCTGAGAAACACGCCCATGTGTCACACACGGCTAAGACACACGCCCGTGTCTTAGGCCGTGTGGATAAGAAATAGGCCATACTCAAGCCGTTTCTTTCACCCAAATCTAGCACACACTTACAAGCCATTTGCACATACAATCAAGCCTTAAAACATACCTAAAACAAGCATAATTAAGCCAATGCAATAGGATAATTATCCATACAACCAATATGCCCAAAATGCACCTCAATCACCACAACCAAGCATACTTAAACATATTCATAATTTAGTCATCCAACCTTCATGCATTTTCGACCTATTTCCCATAGCAAACTTACCATAATGACCACATGCCATATCATATTCAAACATACCAAATTGGTCATTCAAAACATACATTCACTTGACAATTTCTACACCAACCACCAAAGCATCAACATACCAAAAGTTCACCAACCATAATACCACATTTACAAGTCAAACATAACAACTATCTCACTAAACACAATTCACCTATACATGCCATTAAAACCATGACTAAAACATCAAAATCTACCGATATAATCTCTGGATAGTGTGATAGGTTTCTGACAAGCTTCTAAATCGATTGAGCTTCTGTTAATCTATAAAACATAGAAAAGAATAACAACGTAAGCATATAATGCTTAGTAAGTTCATAAATCATGAACATAGATTACCATTTCAATGCATAATCTTAAAAATAGACATGAATCAATCCAACATGGCTTGGCCTAAGAATCATCAACAATGCAAGTTAGTGATTAAACACATAACTTAGCAATATCATCACATGGTAAGGTATAGAACATGAGCATAGCATTACTTAAATCATACTTTTCATAGTCAAGAGTGTTCATACTTTGAATCATCAACAATTCATACCTTTTTATGAGTTCTTAACTTAACTTTCGGTACACTAACCATTCTTTCCCTTTTCAAGCCCATTGAACCACTTAGAATAATATCAAATACGCGGAAAGCCCACACAAACGGTGCTGAACACATGGTCAAAACCATTTCTTTCATTTTCCTTACATAGATGCTCACTCGAGCCATAAATGGGTCTGTTCACACAAGCTGGTGGTCGGAATGTAGATACACGATGCCACTCATACAAGCTGACGAGTATCCACAACAAATGTTAGAACTTAACCATCGGTAGGACATTCAGGACCAGCACCCGAAATATGGAAACCCTAATGACATTTCATTTGTATCCTATATATTTCTAAGGCTCAAACGAGGCTCAATAGTTATCATAACATTGTTGGATTTTCACCGTGACATGATATGACGGATAACATAATAGCATTTAAATGAAATACATTAAAAAGCTATTTCAACATATGAACTTACCTCGATCACAAAAACGACGAAATAGGATCGGCTAGTCTGTTACTTTATCTTTCCCTCGATCTAGATCCGTATGAGGCTTAACTTGATCTAAATACGCAAATTCAGTCCATTTAAAATTCATTCTATTTAATTCTGTAATACCCCAAAAATTACTACAGTAAGAAAGTAAGATAATATCCTTGATATAGTAAAATAAGGAAATAAAGTGATAAAAAGGGTAATATTGAGTTATGTCAACATTGGGAAGTATATTATGACATATTAATTCAAGAAATGATTAAATTGCAAAAGTGAGAAACGTTTTGTTGCCCAAGAGTAAACACTCAAAATTTGAGGGGTTAAAGTGTAATACAAAAAAGTTGAAGGGCCAATAGTGTAAAAATTTAAGGGTGGAATAATCTAGAAACTAAGAAAAATGGATGAATTAGGACCAATTGAAAAGGTGAAGAATTTTGAGGGACTAAATTACAATTTTACCAAATTAAGTGATGACTCAAGGATAGAATTTCAAAAGATTATATAGGGCAAAATGGTCAAATAGAGAGAGAATTCTAGAAGGTAATGGTGATGTTTGTGATAATTTTAATTAATTAATTAGATAAATGTTATTTAATTAATATTTTATTAAGATTTTTAGTATTATTTTATTATTAAATGATTAATATAAAAGGGAGGAAAGATGATGAAAAATCATCATCTTTCCATGCAACCAACATTAGAAGAGAAGAGAAGAAAGAAAGTTTTGCTTTCTTTACAATTTGGTCCTTTCACCAAAAATTCACTATTTTCACCTAGAAATCAAAAGAATTTTACATAGCTTCCAAGAGAGAAAAATAATAAAAAGACAATGGGGAGATAAAATTTCAAGTTAGATTCAAGAAATAGAAGCTGGAGAAGAGAGAAAATCAAGTTAAAGATTGAAATCAATAGCATAAGGTAAGAACATCAAGATTTAAATATATTTTCAAGTTTGTTATTGTTGAAAAAGTATGGAAATGATGTTATAGTAGAGTTTTCTTAAATAAAGTCTTATGTTCTTGATATATTAGTGAAGGGAAATAAGTGAAAATGATGGGAAATATTATAGAGAAAGGGAATAAGGGAGTTATAAACTTAATCATTAACATTTTGCACTAAAATAGTTTTGGACAACAGCAGTAGGTTAAAAATCACCATAAATTTTGGAAATTGAATTAGAGGATGAAAAAACTATGGAATTAAATATTATTAAGTCTAGTTTCTCATAGAATAAAATGTGCAAGTAATGGAATTTTAAATCATGAGATATAATAAATTTTGTGAGACAAGGTCAGAATGAATTTGGGTTCCCCTTTTCTGACTTTGGAAAATCATTAAAAATTGAATAAAAATAATTATAGGCTTAAATTTATATGTTTAAAATCCTGAATGAGTCTATTTTCAATAGAAACAAACATAAACATCATTCAAATCCTTTACAAAGAGATAATTAATTTTTAGTAAAGAGGGGTCGGAACTGTTAAACAGTGAAATAGAGGAAAATTTAAAGAATAAACTATACTTATTGGATAAACCAAAAATGCTGAAACTTTTCTGGTAAGAATAGATGTGAATCTAGTTTCATAGGAATTTAGCGGATCTTAATTCAGAATTCCATATCTTAATATATAAATAATTTAGTGACAATGACTCAAGTGGACAACTTTGAATTAATATATAAATAAATGATGGAATTATAGATAATGTTACATATAAGCATATCATACATTAAGGATGTGGCATGGAGAGGAAGAGGAGGAAAATAAATGATTATTCAACTAGCATGAGTGTTCATTAAAAAATGGCCAATTTGCATGTTTTAGTTTCAAGGACTAAATTGAATAAAAGTAATATTTTAATGGTAAATTGGTAAAAATGTCAAAAAGTGACCAAATTGCATGAAATGAATTGTTTTATTATTTAAATTAATAAATTGAATGAAATATTAATTTAAATCATGATTAGGTGAAAATTCGAGGAAAATAGAAAATTACCAAAATGTCCCTAAATTTTTGGTATTTCTGCAATTTAGTCTAGTAAGTTCGTTTAACTTGAATTATATTCTGAAATGCTTGAAATGTATGTTATTGATGTGAGTATGATTTGAATGTTCATTGTATGAAAATTGATGAAACATTGATATATTTGATAAAAAGGGGAATAATGCATTGAATGGATGTATGAATATTTATCACACTATCAATTAATTCTATCGGTTATTTTGGAAGTTTTGATTCTTGTTATAATGACATGTATGAGTTAAATTGGCCAACATTAGCTCATTAATGTTTTGATTTTGATTGATTTTAAATATGAATGCTTGATGAAATGAAATGTCTGTAAATTAATTTGTAAACTCTGGTAATGCTTTATAACCCTATTCTGGAGATGGATACGGGTTAGGGGTGTTACATTTATTGGTATCAGAGCTATGGTTTAGTCGATTATTGGACTAACATAGCGTATTTGAGTTTAGCTATACATGCCATATTATTACTCGTGATAGTGTAATATATTCTGACTCCAATGAAATTGTTTTGTAAGAAAGAGATGACTTCTAACCGAGTTGTTTCCAATAATGCTAAAAAAATTATGTTGAGGTGATTGAAATGTTTTTATGATGAAACGAAATTTAGAAAAGTATGAATAGAAAATTCATGATAAGTATGTGTTAACGTATGGAGTAAGACAACCATGAGTTGAGAAATGTAGAAATGTAGAATAAAATGAAAGTTTACATGGTGATAGCTCATCCGCGTTTGCTTGGCGTGCATATGATGTTATGTGCTCAACATATTTGATTAATTAAATATGGTAAGTAAATATACACAAATAGATGGAATGTATGTTTATGTACACTTGCTTGAATAAGTGTAATTAGTATGTTTATATGATAGAATCTTATGTTTAATTGTTAAATTAGAAATAATATGCTGTTTTTTTATGTCTTTGCTATTGAACCATGAATATTATAATAGAATGAAAATTGAATTGAAAGATCAAATTGAGTATAACACAAGAATGAGTACTTTCGTTCAGTGATATGTGATGACTTGACGGAAAAGACCATGGTTGGACCATGGCAACATGTGATATGTGATTTTCGTATAAGACCATATCTAGGATATGTCATCGGCATGCGATCTCGTATAAGACAACGTCTGGGACATGGCATCGACATTCATATGTGAGCCAGTGTAAGACCATGTCTAGGACATGGCATTGGCATTATTGAAATTCTGAGAGGTCCCATGTAAGACCATGTCTGGGACATGGCGTTGGCACCGAGATGAGAGGTCCCATGTAAGACCATGTCTGGGACATGGCATTGGCACCGAGATGAGAGGTCCCATGTAATACCATGTCTGGGACATGGCGTTGGCACCGAGATAAGAGGTCTCATGTAAGACCATGTCTAGGACATAGTGTTGGCACTGAGATAAGAGGTCCCCTGTAAGACCATGTCTGGGACATGGCATGGGCACCGATATGAGAACTCCCATGTAAGACCATATCTAGGATATGGTATTCGTAGTACAGAAAACATCCCATGTAAGACCATGTTTAGGACATAGTTTTGGCATGTTATTATCAGACAAGAGACCAGAGTATCCTTAGTATTCCAACTGATTTAACGGGCTAGTAAAGAAATTATGTTACATGAAAGTTCAGGTAAAAGTACGACAAACAAATTCAGGTGAGTATAAGGATTAAGAATATTTCAGTTATCAGTTGAGAAAAGAATTTCAATAAGGAAGAAATAAGTTATAATCATGAGTTGTTTAAGCAAGCAAGCAAGTAAACAAGTAAGAGAGTAAATAAAGAACTTAAATTTGATGAGACAAAATATTCAGGTATGATACCTATGTATTAACTAGATTTTTTTAGTGAATGGAATAAAGTGAGGTTCGTGATAACAAAATTAGTCAGAGAAATGATAATTAAGTAGTAAAGATGTCTGTGTGTGAAGGTTATAGTAGAAATGAACATGATGATCTTTTCTGGATATTATATATATTCTTTTATCCTCAGAGATATGTTAGTGTAATTGTTCAGTTATGATAGAGTTCTTATGTTGTGAGAATGTTAGCTAATTATAATGTTAAACGAAAGACCTGTTGGTCTGGTCGGTTTATGACCGGTTATTATTCTGTTTTGCATGCATATTTAGAAAGTGTATTGTGTTGCTACAAGAAATATTGTGCTGATGACTAAATTGCAAAACATGTAAACGTGATATGTGGAGTACATGATATGGATTATTAGTAAATTATGGATGAATACTGAAATTTGAAATATAATACATGTATTAAAGGCAGAGAAGATATAAATATACAGATTATTGGTACAAGAATTAAATTGTAAAGCATGTAAAAGCATTATGAGAAAAGTGTAAAAGTTATATGCATGCATGAAATTACTTGCCCAAGTAGACGAGATTAGAACTATTAGGATATTAAGGGAGTTTAGCGTGCTCTCTGATTATTAGCACATCGGTGCTCTCTGATTATTAGCACATTTATGTTCTCTATATAATACTTTAGTGCTTAATGTTTAATAGTGCATAATAATGCACCTCTATATCAGTTCCGTATATCCTAAGTATTTTGTTTAATCTATTGGGCCTCTGCTAAAAAAGATAAATAATTTTCGTTACAAGGTAAATGTTTACCTCTGATTCATGTTTGAAATATTGAATTAAAAATAAATTGTGAAATGAAAGGATAGAGAATGAATACAAATACTAAGCTAGATAAATATGTACAGAAAGGAACTATAGAATAATAGAGATGACTTTAAGAGAACTAAATGAAGAAAGGACTTCTGGTTATGAAGAAAGAGAGGAAATAAGAACTCGATTAAGTAAAAAAGAAGAATATTATTGAAAATGAAGTACAAAATGATATAAAAACTAGAAATGTTAGTGATAAGAATGGATAGAAAAAGATAATTGAAAGAATATAGCAATGATGAAGTTCATGATCAAAATAAAACAAGAAAATTTCGAGGACGAAATTTATTTTCAGGGGGAGAGAAATGTAATACCCCGAAAATTACTACAGTAAGAAAGTAAGATAATATCCTTGATATAGTAAAATAAGGAAATAAAGTGATAAAAAGGGTAATATTGAGTTATGTCAACATTGGGAAGTATATTATGACATATTAATTCAAGAAAGGATTAAATTGCAAAAGTGAGAAAAGTTTTGTTGCCCAAGAGTAAATACTCAAAATTTGAAGGGTTAAAGTGTAAATATGAAAAAGTTGAAGGACCAATAGTGTAAATATTTAAGGGTGGAATAATCTAGAAACTAAGGAAAATGGATGAATTAGGACCAAATTGAAAAGGTGAAGAATTTTGAGGGACTAAATTACAATTTTACCAAATTAAGTGATGACTCAAAGATGGAATTTCAAAAGATTATAAAGGTAATGATGATGTTTGTGATATTTTTAATTAATTAATTAGATAAATGTTATTTAATTAATATTTTATTAAGATTTTTAGTATTATTTTATTATTAAATGATTAATATAAAAGGGAGGAAAGATGATGAAAAATCATCATCTTTCCATGCAACCAACATTAGAAGAGAAGAGAAGAAAGAAAGTTTTGCTTTTTTTACAATTTGGTCCTTTCACCAAAAATTCACTATTTTCACCTAGAAATCAAAAGAATTTTACATAGCTTCCAAGAGAGAAAAATAATAAGGAGACAATGGGGAGATAAAATTTCAAGTTAGATTCAAGAAATAGAAGCTGGAGAAGAGAGAAAATCAAGTTAAAGATTGAAATCAATAGCATAAGGTAAGAACATCAAGATTTAAATATATTTTTAAGTTTGTTATTGTTGAAAAAGTATGGAAATGATGTTATAGTAGAGTTTTCTTAAATAAAGTCTTATGTTCTTGATATATTAGTGAAGGGAAATAAGTGAAAATGATGGGAAATATTATAGAGAAAGGGAATAAGGGAGTTATAAATTTAGTAATCAAAATCTTGCACTAAAACAGTTTTGGACAGCAGCAGTAGGTTAACTTTGAAAAATCACCATAAATTGTGGAAATCGAATTAGAGGATGAAAAAAATATTTAATTAAATCTTATTAAATCTAGTTTCTCATAGAAGAAACGGTACAAGTAATGGAATTTTAAATCATGAGGTATAATAAATTTTGTGAGAAAAGGTCAGAATGAATTTGGGTTCCCCTTTTCTGAATTTGGAAAATCATTAAAAATTGAATAAAAATAATTAGAGGCTCAAATTTATATTTTTAAAATCCTGAATTAGTCTATTTTCAATATAAACATATGGAAACATCATTCAAATTCTGTACAAAGAGATAATTAATTTTTAGTGAAGAGGGGTCGGAACTGTCTAACAGTGAAACAGAGGAAACTTTAAAGAATAAACTATACTTATTGGCTAAACCAAAAATTCTAAACATTTTATGGTAAGAAGATATGTGAGTATATTTTCATATGAATTTATCTTAGCTTTATTCAGAGTTTCGTAGCTCAATATATAAATAATTTAGTGACTATAACTCAAGTGGATAGCTTTGAATTAATATATAAATAAATGATGGAATTATAGATAATGTTACATATAAGCATATTATACATTAAGGATGTGGAATGGAGAGGAGGAGGAGGAAAATAAATGATTATTCAACTAGCATGAGTTTTCATTAAAAAAATGGCCAATTTGCATGTTTTAGGTTCAATGACTAAATTGAATAAAAGTAATATTTTAAGGGTAAATTGGTAAAAATGTCAAAAAGTGACCAAATTGCATGAAATGAATTGTTTTATTATTTAAATTAATAAATTGAATGAAATATTAATTTAAATCATGATTGGGTGGAAATTCGAGGAAAATAAAAAATTACGAAAATGTCCCTAATTTTTTGGTATTTTTGCAATTTAGTATAGTAAGTTCGTATAACTTGAATTATATTCTGAAATGCTTGAAATTTATGTTATTGATGTGAATATAATTTGAATGTTCATTGTATGAAAATTGATGAAACATTGATATATTTGATAAAAAGAGGAATAATGCATTGAATGAATGTATGAATGTTTATCACACTATCCATTAATTCTATCGATAATTTTGGAAGTTTTGATTCAGGTTATAATTACATGTATGAGTTAAATTGGCCAACGTTAGCTCATTAATGTTTTGATTTTGATTGATTTTAAATATGAATGCTTGATGAAATGAAATGTCTGTAAATTAATTTGTAAACTCTGGTAATGCTCTATAATGCTATTCTGGAGATGGATACGGGTTAGGGGTGTTGCAAATTCAGTCCAAAATACATACTTTTGCAAATTTACACTTTGACCCCTAATATTTTTACTTTTTTACAATTTAGTCTTTTAGCCCATAAATTGTAATTCATGTAATTTCATCCACATACTAAGCTAGTCGAATTCACTATAATCCCAAACCAATATTTCACAATTTCACCATGAATTTTACACATTTTACAAATAAATCTGTAATTGACATTTTCAACAAAAATTACTTTACAAAAGTTGTTTATTTATCAACAAAGTTTCATTTTCTTCCATCAAACATCAAAAATCACATGCACACATTAATGGCATAACCCTAACCTTTTAACAATTTTGGAAATTAGTCCCTGGGTTGCTAGATTCAGCTACAACGACTTTAAATACATAAAAATCATTAAAAATGAGATGAAAAATGCTCACCATGCACCAATTTTATCTTAGTCGAACCTAACAAGCTCTATGGAGGTTTTTAAGCTTCAATTTCGGTGGTTGAATGTATTTTAGAATATGATGTTTTATTATTATTACTTAACTTATTTTTCATTTACTTAAATAACCTTATGAATTAACCTATAAAATATTTAATAATATGTCCATAAAAGTCCACTCATAGTAACAATATTCTAATTACCACATAAATCCATGAACCATTTAATTTCAATGCCATTTGGTACCTTTAACTTATAGAACTCTAATTTTGCACCTTTTATGATTTAGTCCTTTTCACCAAATTAAACATGCAAGCAATAAAATTTCTTAACAAAATTTTTATACAACACTACTAATATACCATAGACTTTAAAATAATATTAAATAAATATTTTCACGTTGGATTTGTGGTCCCAAAATAACTATTTTGAATTCACTGAAAACGGGTTGTTACACACTCTACAAACAATTCAAGTCCTAAAGACCAAAAGGGGACGGGATTTTTCTCTAAATCAAGCACATGTCTGACATCTGACACAACTCCACCTTCAATCAGATTATATGTAGAGAACATCGAATCATCACCCTTGGGCTTCGCTACATCTGCTACCTTCGTAATTATTCGAAACTACCAGAAACTAAAATCTTTTATCCCGTCAAACTTCTCGATATCCAAATTTATTGCGTCACTGAATGAATCAATATAAAAAAACAAAATAGAAAAGGTCTGGAAGATCAAAAACAAATATTACATGGAAAACTCCTTGGAAGAGGATAAAACATCACCAATAAATGAGGCATCAACTTAACATTAATAAAGTAAAAAAAAACGAGAGTACAATAAATATACAAAAACCCAGGCCTCGAATACAAATCTTACACCCATCGCTCTCACAAAATGGGTTTCACAAAATTCTCTCAAACTCCATCAAAAACTCCATATGCGACTACATCTCGCTGCCCTAAAAGAAAAGCCCTTGCTGATTAGAGTATCAAATTAGGGATACAATGGCCCCATTAAATAGTCTAGATTTAAAAGGATAAGATACCTATAATATCATTAAAGTAATCAGAGTTCAACTGCAAGAAGAAGTCCAACTTGGAGTCTAAAACGCAGTTGCATTAGGTGAGATATCGTCGTGACTTTCCTCATCGTGACGTCACCCTTACTCATTCCTTAAGAGATCTTCTCCTCATACGGACGACCCTTGGCATATTTATTAATATGTAAGTATCAAGTATAGTGATTGAGTAGTGGTGGAGCAATCCTTGATGACTTGGGTTTGAATCCCTTGCCTCTTATTAATTTCTATTTGGTTCAACTTTGCTTCAAACCTTAGTAAAGGCGTACCATGTTTTGAAAATAATTGTTGTTGGAGTGTAAACAAGGAATTAAATGGCCTAGTGGTTAGGAGATTAAATAATTTCCTAAGGGTTCTAGGCCCAAGTCTCCAAATTCTCCATATTTTTCTGCCAAGTTTAGCCTATGTCAACCCCTTTTTGCCGTCCATACAAGTTACCATGCAAAGAGAGGATTTCTTTCCATTCTTGTCAAGTCAACAAGCCTTATTTTTACAAACATGATCCCTTATTGCTCATTTGTCCGTTTAACATACCTTTCTCACCACCCTTACCTTGTGTGATGTTTATTGAATCTAGACAAGTTGAAGAACACCCTTTTGTTTCATCTTTTCATTCATTTCCTTTCCATTTTCGCCCTCTCCTTTGCTCATCCTTTTTTTTTACTTTAGCCAACAACCACCACATTTGCATTATTTTTTCCTCTTCTCCTCCTCCTCTTTTTTTCCTCGAACCACCATCATCACACCACTGGACCTCCTCTTTACCATCGCTCCTCTCCTTTATTTTGCTCAAACGACGCCCCTTGCACCACCAATCACCATAGTGGCCACCACCACCTATTATACCATCTTCTTCTCTTTACTTGTTTATTATTACTTTTCTTCTTTTTCATTAAATATTCTCCTCATTCTCTCAAGTGCCACACCATTCAATTTCCACCTCCTCAGTCAATTTTCATCAGACCACTGACACTACTGTCGTCGCATCACCGAGCCACCATGCCTCCACCGACTTTGGTGATTCATTCTCTTTTATTTACCATTTTTTGATCTATATTGTTCCTATAGTAATAAAAAAATCATATATCATCTATTTCAATTAATTTTAAATTTATTTCTTAAAAGGCTGTACTTAGTCACTCACTTTTTCAAGTGGTTATTTTCTCTACACTCAGCTTCCCTTTCGATTCGAGACTCCGATGACCCTTACCTTTCCTCCTCTGTCAATTTTTTGCTAGACTACCGATGCCATTACTGTCGTGCCTCCAGCGACTTTGGTGATTCTTTCTCTACTCTTCACCATTTTCCCATCTTTGTTGCTCCTCTGAACTTTCAAATCTGTGATAATATGAATGTGCGTGCAATTTTTTGTTAAATGCGATGTTATATAATTTTTTGACACTCATGTTGTCATATCTAAAAACTGAGTTAGTAGAAATTGGGTTAATGAACTGAGGGTGGTCACGCCTGAATTATTTTTAAAATGACCTTGCGCATTTGTCAATATTTAAGTAACAAGTCTAGTGATTTAGTATTGGTGGAGGTATCCTTGAAGACATGAGTTTGAATCCCTTCCCTCACATTATTTTCTATTTGGTGCAATTTTTCTTCAAACCTTAGTAAATGTCACACCAAATTTTTAAATAAATGTTGTTAGAGTGTTAACAAGCAATTGAATTGGCTTAGTGGTTAAGAGCATACATAAATCCTATTAGGTCCCATGTTCAATTCCCCACATCTCCATGATTTTTATTAACTTTTTGGCAAATGAAACCTTGGTCAAAGTTTCCAAAACCGTCCACTCCTAGTTACCATGCAAAGGAAGATTCTTTCCTCTTTTACCTAGTCAACTTTCCATCATAAACCCACTTTTCACTCTACATGTTCCTTCTTGATCCACTTTTCATGCCATTGTCCATCACATCTTTCAATTTCTCCCATTTACCAAGCTTGAACTGTCCATCCCACCTAAGGTACCCACCATTCACATTTTTTTTTCATTTTGTTACTCTCATCTTCTCTTGATCAATTCCTCCATTGATCCTCTTTTTTCTTCCATTTTCTTCTTCTTTAAGCCACCATTTCAACTATTTTGCTCCACCACTTTTCCACCTTCCTCCACCATTAATTAATCACACCACCACTTCACCATCACTGCACCATTGCCAAACCACCACCACAATCATTTTCCTTTTATTTTTCTTCACTCTACTTCTCAACCGAGTGATTTTTGCTTCACATTT
This sequence comes from Gossypium hirsutum, assembly GCF_007990345.1. Lineage (NCBI taxonomy): Eukaryota > Viridiplantae > Streptophyta > Magnoliopsida > Malvales > Malvaceae > Gossypium > Gossypium hirsutum. The sequence continues at coordinate 23,942,427 of NC_053439.1, forward strand.
ACATATATTGTTTCTTTTTAAAACCTTGTTGAAAATTTATTCTTCCAAACCAAAAAATTTATCCTATATCATCCATCTTTCTCGATTTCATTAGATCGGACTGATTCAACTTATTTTCGGATAGAAAAAATATAAGTATGGTATTATTAGTTGATTTTGTCACATTTCTTCCATCCTTTTTCCTTCATTGACTGAATAGGTATATACATATATATGTTATTGACATCTTTTTTTAGATCTAATTCCCTTTACAGTGTTTTGTTGATGAATGACCAAATACGACTACTTTGGATTGCTAGAAATTTTGGAAGTGAATTATATCTCTGGCATAAGTATTTTAACGTAAGTATGGATTTGAAAATCAAGTTAATCATATATAAATAAAATATTAATGATGTTCTAACAATGGATCCTTATTATCAGCTTAGATCTGAGATAATCTAGTACATCCAGAAGTGGGTGTTAAAAGAAGTTTTGTATTTATCTACATAGATCAGGTGTGAATCCTAACCTTTACACGGATGAACGTATACGATATTTATATTTATGAAAAAATATAACTTTTAATTTGACCATAAACAAAATTAAAATGTTTATGGCGATATTGTTTAAACTACCCACAAAATGGTGGAAATTGAGTACGTAAAGGACTTAGATCATAAAGTGACTTATTTTGTGTGGATTTGAATTATTAGAAAATATAAACGAGATTTATTATCAAATAATACATATATTTAATTAAAAGTGAAACCTTATTAAAGATATCCATAAAGCAAAATATTGAGAATACATTATGTATTCAAAATGGCATGTTAAATTCGTAAAAAGGGGTGATATTCAAGTAAGTACCTCGAACTGACTATCTGTGAAAGTATGTTATGATTTAAGTAACTTTATGATTGTTGTGATATTATGTATACATACCAACTCTCATGATATGTGATTTTATGGAAAAATTCATTGTGCATGACATATATAAATCATGCCACTGTAGTGATAATTGATATATGATCCACATGTAACAGCCCGTTTTCCAGTGAAATCAGAACAGTGGTCGTAAATTTTTATTTTATTATTATTTTAATTTCTATGAGATATTAGTAAGTTCGTATTAAAATTTTGTTAAAAAATTTTGATGTTTGCACGATTAATTAAGTAAAAAGGACTAAATTGTATTAAGTGTAAAAGAGGAGTTCTATTTGCTAACAGGGTCAAATGGCTATGAAACTTTAAAGTGGGTGGACTTAAATGGTAATTGTACAATTCATAAGGTTAGCAGACAATTACGGACATAATTTAAGTGATTGTTAAGGTTAATAAGTAGGTTAAAAAGGTAATTTAATAATTAAGTAAAATAAGGTAAAAATTTAGTGTCATATTCTTGGATGCATTTTTCCACTGAATTTGGAGAAGGAAAAATCCATTTAAGCACTTTGAAGTTTCAGCTAGCTCACACACTTGCATGCTATGTGATTTGAATCTCGTTTTTAATAATTTCTATGTTTTAGGTCGTTTTAGCTTAATCTAGCCAGTCTGGGGGTCAATTTGTAAAATTATTGAAGGTAGAGGGTTATGCCATGAATGTTTTAAACTATTCTTGATGTTTAATGGTATATTATGAGTCTTTCTTGATAAATAAACAAGTTTTGTAAAGTGATTTTTGATGAAATTTGTGTTTAGGGATTGATTTGTAAAAATAATAAAAGTTCATGGCAAATTTAAGAAATGATGGCTTGTATAGGTTGATATAAGTCCCTAATAAATTTGGTTAGCTTGAATGGGGGATTAAAATTCTTATATTCTAAGTTATAAGCTTAAGGACTAAATTGTAAAAAGTTAAAATGTTAGGGGCAAAATGGTAATTAAGCATAAATATGAATTATGGATTGAATTGAATTTTTGAGGTTACTTGAAGTACTTAACTGAATATAATTATCTATTTAGATCAAGATAAACCACGTACGGATCTAGATTGGAGGAAAACAAAAGCCTCAAATTAGTTCGACTTCGTTTCTGCAACGATTATCAAGTTTCCATTGAACCTTAGGAATTCGTAGTATACAAATGACATGTCAATAGGGATTTCATGTTTCGGATGCTTGTCTTGAATAGTCTACTGATGGCTGAGGTCCAGCATTTGTTGCGGATACTCCACAGCTCGTGTGAACAGCATTATGTAGCTTACATTCTGACCCAAAGCTCATGTGAGCAGGCCCATTCCATATCTCGTGTGAGCAATGATGCAAAGGAAAGGTTACAGTTATATGTTTAAGCACACTTCGTATGAGCTTTCCCGAGTATCCGATGAAATTTTAAATAGTTTAACAGATATGAAAAGGAAATGAAAAGGGTAAGTGTTCAAATGCAATGTATCATGAACCTATGAAAAGGAATGATAATCTAATTGATATGAATACATGTGCAAATTTCTTGTTGTGGATGAACTCATTTGAACATGTGCAATCACACTAACTTGTGTCTTGATGATGATGTATAGGCTTGTGCCAAGCTTGTGGTTTGGGTTATATTATGCTTTTACTTTATGTTATGCAAATGAATGGTAAGGTATGTTTTACTTTCTACGAACTTACTAAGCATTATGTGCTTACGTAGGTTCTTTCTAATGTTTTATAGATTATTGGAAGCTCAACCGGTTTGAGGCTCATTGGATATTTACAACACTATCCAGATAAATATCTATAGTTTTTCAATGTTTTGGCCAAGGTTATAATTTCATGTATAGGTTGAATTGTAATGTCATTTTCTTGAATGGTTAGTTGGTGAATTGTTTTATACAAGTTATGGATGTTATCTTGGTTTGGTACATTTGATGCCTTGCTAGGTTGTGTCATTGTGCTATCTTAGGATGCATGTTATGGATGGCTCAAATGGTATGTTTGAAAAGATGTGTTAATGGGTATGCTTGTGGCATGTTTCGGTAAATGTTGAACTAGATATGGATGTTTGAAAATTGATAAAGTTAACTTGTTTAGGTAAGTTTTAAGGATTGTTCTTGAGGTGCCTCTGAATGGCATATTGGTTAGTTGAAATGGGGTCTTGAAATGGCATAAACAGATGAATGTTTAGGTTTGGTTTGATGCTTTGTAAGTATACAAAAATGGTTCAAATGACTATGCATGAAATGGTGTTGGGAATGGCCTATTTTAGGTGAATTTTAGGTTTACACAGCCTGAGACACAGGCGCGTGACTCAGTTGTGTGTGACACACGGCCTAGCGACATGATTGTGTGTCTCCTGAAGGGTCCTTTGCATGCAAGTCAGTGAGTCACTCGACCTAGAAAATGGCCTGGCACACGAGCGTGTGGGGCAATTTCAAGAGTTACACAGCTTGGCAGACGAGCGTGTGACCCAGTCGTGTCACATACCCATGTGACCCTGCTTAGAGAGTTACACAGGTGAGGACATGAGTTGGGCCACAGCCATGTGTCCCTAGTTTGAAGGTTACACGGCCTGGCCACACGGCCGTGTGACCCCTGTATTCTAAAATGTGTAACTTTTTCATAAACTTTCCAAATGACTTCAAATTGGTTCCGAATATTTTTAGGGCCTCAGGGGCTCAATTTAGGGTGGAATGTGTATGTATGTTTAACATATGATATGTTTATGTTAGTGAATGAAATGTTGTTTAAATGTTTTCAATTGTACGGTAATACTTTGTAACCATAATCTAACGATGGATAAAATTTAGGGGTGTTAAATTTGTGATATCAGAGCTACGGTTTAGTTGGTTCTTGAACTGAACGTAACATGTATGGATTCTAGAAATCCATGTCATTATATAACCTATGATAGTGTGATAACTCCTGACTCAAATTGAAATATGTTTTCATATAGATAAGATGTCATCCAATCGAGCTGGTTCTGATGAAGTCGATAGTAACGTGTAAGTCTCCACTCACGAAGGAGCATCTAGTGGTATTAGTCCTGTATCTGAAGGCTGGGGAGGAGAGGCTAAAGAAGCCTTCTTCCAGATGATGTCATAATCATTTACTGAGTTCGTGAGAACAAACCCTAAGGCTTGACGACCTCTACCCCCACCTGTACCTCAATCGATCCATGTAGTTCTTTAGAGTTTGGAACCAGTACGAGTGAGTAAGCCTCCAATTGATAATATCTGAAAGTATCAGGCTAAAGTGTTCCGTGGTACAGTCGAAGACGATCCAGAAAAAGCTGAGTTCTGGTTGGAAAACACGGTGAGAGTTTTCAATGAATTTTCTTGTACATCGGTTGAATGCTTGAAATGTGCTATTTCTTTGTTGAAAGAATCGGCTTATCAGTAGTGGAACACTTTGATCGAGGTAGTGCTGAGGGATCAAGTAAACTGGGAATTTTTCCAGATAGAGTTCAAAAAGAAAGACCTGAGTCAGAGGTTCCTAGATAAGAAACACAAAGAGTTTCTTGAATTGAAGCAAGGAAGTATGTCAGTAACTCAGTACGAAAGGGAATTTGTGCGACTCAGTAAGTATGCCCGGGAATGTGTACCAATAGAGGTTTCTATGTGCACTCGATCTGAAGGCGGCCTAAATAAGGATATCAAGCTATTAGTCGGGATTCTTGAGTTAAAAGAATTTGTGGGTTTAGTTGATAGAGCACACAAGGCCGTGGAACTTAGCAAAATGAACAGAATAGCTGATTTTGGGGCTCGTGATTCAGGAAAAAGACCTATGGGAAAATCATTCTGGCTTCCTTCGAAGAAATTGTAATAATCTTATAGTCGTTCATCAGCTTTGGTGGGTTACTCAGGAAGAGATAGAGGAAAGCAGCATTCATGTTCAAAACCTCAGGCTACATCTGTAGCGAGTGTGGGCAATGTCAAAAACAGCAAGCCTGAATGTTAGTAATGTAATATACGACACTTTGGTGAAAGTAGATTGAAAGAAGGGTCATATTTTAAATGTGGTTCCTATGATCATTATCTTAGAGACTGTCCTGAAAGGTCTGATAAAGAAAAGACTGCATGATTAATTAAGTAAAAAGGACTAAATCTTATAAAGTGTAAAAGTAGAGTTCTATTTGCTAAAAGGGTCAAATGGCTATGAAACTTTAAAGTGGGTGGACTTAAATGGTAGTCTTACAATTCATAAGGTTAATGGACAATTATGGACATAATTTAAGTGATTGTTAAGGTTAATTAGTAAGGTTAAAAACGTAATTTAATAATTAAATAAAGTAAAATAAGGTAAAAATTTAGTGTCATCTTCTTGGATGCATTTTTCCACTGAATTTAGAGAAGGAAAACTCCATTTATACACTTTAAAGTTTCAGCTAGCTCATACACTTGCATGGTATGTGATTTGAATCTTGTTTTTGATGATTTCAATGTTTTTGAAGTCGTTTCAGAAAATCTAGCTAGCTCGAGGGTCAATTTGTAAAACTATTAAAGGTTGAGGGTTATTCCATGAATGTTTTTTAATGATTATTTTTTTTAACGGTAGATTATGAGTCCTTCTTGACAAATAAACAAGTTTTGTAAAGTGAATTTTGATGAAATTTGCATTTAGTGATTGATTTGTAAAAATAGTAAAAGTTCATGGAAAATTTATGAAATGATGGTTTGTATGGATTGATACAAGCCCCTAATAAATTTGGTTAGCTTGAATGAGGGATTAAAATGCTTAGATTTTAAGTTATAAGCTAAAAGACTAAATTGAGAAAAGTTAAAATGTTAGGGGTAAAATGGTAATTAAGCATAAATGTGCATTATGGATTGAATTGAATGTTTGAGGTTAATTGAAGTACTTAACTAAATATAATTATTTCTTTAGATCAAGATAAACCATGTACAGATCTATATATGGGAAAAGCAAAAGCGTTGGATTAGTTCAACTTCATTTTTCCGTCCCTAGTTGTCGAGGTAAGTTTGTATAATTCTATTGCATAAATGTTCTTCAAATATATTTTCTTATGTATTCATAATGTAATGAAATAATGTATATCGAAATCAATGTTATGAAGGTTATCGAGTCCCAGTTGAACCTTCGAAATTCGTAGGATACAAATGACATGTCATTAGGGATTTCATATTTCAAGTATTGGTCTTGAATGTTCTACCGATGGCTGAGGTTCAGCATTTGATGCGAATACTCCACAACTCGTGCGAGCAGCACCATGTAGCTTACATTTCGACCCATAACTCATGTGAGCAGGCCCATTCCACAGCTCATGTGAGCAATGATGTAAAGAAAAGAATACAGTTACATGTTTAAACACACTTTGTGTGAGCTTTCCGGAGTATCCGATGAAATTCTAGATGGTTCAACGGGAATGAAAAGGAAATGAAAAGGGTAAGTGTTCAAATGCAATGTATCATGAACCTATAAAAAGAATGATGATCTAATTGATATGAATGTGCAATCACACTAACTTGTGTGTTGATGATGAAGTATAGGCTTGTGCCAAGCTTATGGTTTGGGTTATATTATGCTTTTACTTTATGTTATGGAAATAAATGATAAGTTCTGTTTTACTTTCTATGAACTTACTAAGCATTATGTGCTTACATCGTTGCCTTCTAATGTTTTATAGATTATCCAGAAGCTCAATCGGTTGGAAGCTCGTCGGAGATCTATCACACTATTCGGCATAAATATCGATAGTTTTTCAATGTTTTGGCCAAGGTTATAATGGCATGTATAGGTTGAATTGTAATGTCATTTTCTTGAATGGTTAGTTGGTGAATTGTTTTGTATAAGTTATGGATGTTATCTTAGTTTAGTACATTTGATGCTTTTCTAGTTTATGTCATTGTGCTATCTTAGGGTACATGTTACGGATGGCTCAAATGGTATGTTTGAAATGATGCGTTACTGGGTATACTTGTGGCATGTTTTCGTAAATGTTGAACTAGATATGGATGTTTGAAATTCTGTAAAGTGGACTTGTTTAGGTAAGTTTTGATTATTGTTTTTGAGATGCCTCCTAATGACATAATAATTAGTTGAAATATAGACTTGAAATGGCATATACATATGTATGTTTAGGTATGGTTTGATGCTTTGTAAATGTGTACAAATGGTTCTAATTACTATGCATGAAATGGTGTTGGGAATGACCTGTTTTAGGTGAATTTTAGGTCCACACGGCTTGAGACACAAGCATGTGACTCAGTTTTGTGTGACACACGATCGTGTGTCACCTAAAGGGTCCTCTGCATGCAAGTCAGTAAGTTACACGACCTAGCAAGCGTTGTGGCACATAGGCATGTGGGGTAATTTAGAGAGTTACCCGACCTAGCACACGGGTGTGTGACACGACTGTGTAACCCTACTTAAAGAGTTACAAGGGCGAGGTACGGGCTGGGACACGGCTGTGTGTCCCCTGTTTGACGATTACATGACCTAGCCGCACGGTCGTGTGACCCCTGTATTCTAAAATTTGTAACTTTTTCCTAAACTTTCCAAATGATTTCAAATTGGTCCTGAATTCTAATATATTTTTAAGGCCTCAAGGGCTCAATTTAAGGGTGGAATGTGCATGTATGTTTTAACATATGATATTTAGTGAATGAAATGTTGTTTAAATGTTTTTAATTGTACGGTAATGTTCTGTAACCCTAATTTGATAATAGATATGGTTTAAGGGTGTTACAGTTAGTGGTATCAGAGCTACGGTTTAGTCAGTTCTTGGGCTAAATGTAGCATTTATTAAGTCTAGAAATACATGTCATTATATAACCTGTGATAGTGGTATCAGAGCTACGGTTTAGTCAGTTCTCGGGCTGAATGTAGCAGCGTCTAGTGGTAGTAGGCCTGTATCTAAGGGCCAGGGAGTAGAGGCTAAAGAAGCCTTCTCTCAGATGATGTTTGAATCGTTTACTCAATTCGTGAGAACGAACCCTATGGCTCAATTACCTCCACCCTTACCCATACCTTAACCAATCCCTATAATTCTTTAGGGTTTGGAACTAGTACAAGTGAGTAAGCCTTCAGTTGATAAAATTTAGAAGTATGGGGCTAAAGTGTTCCATTGTACTGCTGAAGACAATCCAAAGAGAGTTGAGTTCTGGTTGGAAAATACGGTGAGAGTTTTCAATAATTTTCTTCTACACCTATTAATTACATGAAATGTGTTGTTTCTTTGTTGAAAGACTCGGCTTATCAGTGGTGGAACACTTTGATAGAGGTAGTGCTAAGGGATTGAGTAAACTGGGAATTTTTCCAAACAGAGTTTAAAAAGAAATACGTGAGTCAGAGGTTCCTAGATAAGAAATGCAAAGATTTTCTTGAATTGAAGAAAGGTTATATGTCAGTAGCTGAGTACGAGAGGGAATTTGTGCGGCTTAGTAAGTATGCTTGGAAATGTGTGCTGACAAAGGTTTCTATGTGCTCTCAATTTGAAGACAGCCTAAATGAGGATATCAAGCTATTAGTTAGGATTCTTACGTTAAAATAATTTGTGGTTTTAGCTTATAGAGCACACAAGGTCGAGAAACTTAGCAAAGCAATAGAAAAGCTGATTCTGAAGCTCGTGATTCAGGAAAAAGACCTATTGGAAAATCATTCTCGTCTCTATCAAAGAAATCAAAAGAATCTCATAGTCGTCCATCTGATTCTGTGGGTTACTCTAGAAAAGATAGAGGAAAACAACATTTGAGTTCAAAACCTCAGGCTACATCTGTAGTGAGTGTAGGTAATGTAGAAACAACAAGCCTGAATGTCAACAATGTAATAGACGACACTTTGGTGAATGTAAACTGAAAGATGGGTCATGTTTTAAATGGGGTTCCTATGATCATTATCTTATAGACTGCCCTGAAAGGTTCGATAAAGAAAATGCTCAAAACACTTGTACGAGTAACACGGCTGCAAGAAGGAGACCACCACATAACACTAGAAATGCAGGTAACAGTCGTAGTGGGATGACAGATTCTACTGTGATATCTGAGGCACGGGCACCAGCTAGGGCTTATACGATTCGTGCTCAAGAGGAAGCTTCATCACCTGACATGATCAGCAGTACATTTTCTATCTTTGACTCTAATGTTAACGCTTTGATTGACTTGGGGATATGTTTGCACAACTTTAGTGTTAGATAAGATAATACATTTTGAATCTACTGAGTTTGTGGTTAAAGTAACGAACCCTTTAGGACAATATGTATTAGTCGATAAAGTCTGTAAAAATTGTCCTTTGATGATTCGGGGTTGCAACTTTTTGGCTAATTTCATGTTATTACCCTTTGATAAGTTTAATGTGATTCTGGGTATAGACTGGTTAACTCTGTATGATGTTGTTGTGAACTGTAGACAAAAGCATATAATGTTAAAATGTTAGAACGATGAAAGGATCCAATTTGAATCAGATAGACTGGATTGTACATATAATGTTATTTCAGCTATGTCGGCATAGAAATATGTTAGAAAATGATGTGAAGTGTATCTTGCTTATATATTTGATTTCAGAGTTTTAGAATTGAGGTTAGAATCAGTTTCGATTATGTGTGAGTTCACAGATGTATTTCCAGAAGAATTACCAAGGTTACTTTCGATTAAAGAGGTTGAGTTTGCTATTGAATTGATGTCGGGAACATCTCTGGTTTTGATAGCTCCATATAGAATGACACCTACAGAATTGAAAGAGATGAAAGCACAGTTGCAAGAGTCAACAGATTGGGGGTTTGTTCAGCCCAGCTTCTTTCCTTGATGTGCTCCTGTGTTTTTTGTTAAGAAAAAGGATGAGTCACTGTGACTATGTATCGATTATCGACAACTCAACAAAGTCACAATCAAGATCAAGTATCCATTGCCACGTATCGATGATTTGTTTGATCAACTGAAAGGTGCGACAATGTTTTCAAAGATCGATCTTCGTTTTGGTTATTATCAACTACGAGTTAAAGACTTGGATGTGCCAAAAACTACTTTCAGAACCAGGTATGGACATTATGAGTTTCTTATGATGCCATTTGGTTTGACTAATGCACCTATTCTATTTATGGATTTGATGAATAGAATATTCAGACTATTTTTAGACAGATTTATTGTTGTATTCATTGATGACATTTTGATCTATTCACGAGATGAGACAGAGCATGCCTATTGCAAACTTTACACGAAAAACAATTATTCGCTAAGTTCAGCAAATGTGATTTCTGGTTCCGAGAAGTCTGATTTTTAGGACACATATTATCGGTAGGTGGTATTAGATTTTATCCAAGTAAAATCTCAACTGTAGTGGACTGGAAACCTCCGAGAAATGTTTCAGAAGTTAGAAGTTTTCTGGGTTTAGCTGGATATTATAGAAGATTTGTTAAAGGATTTTTGATGATTGCTATGTCGTTGCTGAAACTACTTCAAAAAGATGTCAAGTTTGAATGGTTTGAAAAATCTAAGCAAAGTTTTAATCATTGAAAGTGTTGTTAACCGGGGCACCTGCTTTAGTTCAGTCAGATTCCGATAAAAATATTGTAATTTATAGTGATACTTCATTGAATGGTTTGGGCTATGTATTGATACAAGAGGGTAAAGTGATAGCACGAAAATAATTATCTGATACTTTCGATACTTCATTGAATGCTTCTCGATAGTTGAAACCGCACGAAAATAATTATCCGACTCACAATTTAGAGCTTGCAGCTATTATTTTTTATTTAAAAATTCGGCGAAACCATTTGTATGGAGAAAAATGTCACATTTTCACGGATCATAAAAGCCTGAATTATTTGATGTCACAGAAATATTTGAATTTGAGACAGTGTAGGTGGCTTGAGTTACTAAAAGATTATGATCTGATTATCAACTATCATCCGGGAAAGGCTAATGTTGTTGTCGTTGATTAATAAAATCTTAGTTTTCTTCAGGAGCATTGAACACATGGTTGACGTTGATTGATGACGGTTCAATTTTAGCTGAATAAAAACTTATACTAACGTTTTTGCAATAAATTTTTGAAGCTCAAAAAAGTGATGTTGAATTGATCGTTAAATGGAAACAAATAGAGTCAACATCTGATTCAGATTTTCATGTTGGTCCAGACGACATTTTTTACTTCAAAAATAGAATTTGTGTTCCGAGAAATTCTAATCTCATTTAGAAGATTTTACAAGAAGCTCACAGTAGTAGTTTATCGATACACCCTGGTAGAGCTAAAATGTACTGTAATTTGAAACAAATGTATTGGTGGCAAGGAATGAAACGAGAGATTTTAGAATTTGTATCAAAATGCTTGGTCTGTCAACAAGTTCAAGCCGAACTTCAAGTACCTTCTAGTTTATTACAACCTGTGATGATTCCAGAACGGAAATGGGAACGTGTTACGATGGATTTCGTATCGTGATTGCCTCTATCTCTGAGAAAGAAAGATGTTGTATGGGTCATTGTAGATCATTTGATGAAATTCGTACATTTCATTCCAGTGCGTACAGATTTTTCACTTCAGAGATTAGAAAAGTTGTATGTTTCCAAGATTGTTAGATTGCACGGTTCCCCAAATTCTATAATATCTGATAGGGATCCACGGTTTAAGTCTCAATTCTAGAACAAGTTACATGAAGGTCTAGGTAATCAACTCCATTTTAGTACAATGTTTCATCCACAGACCAATGGTCAGTCTTAGCGAGAAATTCATATACTCGAAGATATGCTTCGATGTTGTGTTTTAAAGTTTGAAGGTAATTGGAAGAGATTTCTGCCGTTAGTTGAATTTGCTTACAATAACAGTTATCGAATGAGCATTAAACTGGAACCGTAAGAAGCTTTGTATGGTCAAAAATGTCAAACTATGTTATATTGGACCAAGCTGAGTGAGAAAAAGTTATTTGGTGTTGATTTCATTCGAGGAACCGAAGAAAAAGTCAAAGTGATACATAATAGTTTGAAAGCTTCTTCTGATCGTCAGAAATCCTTTGCGAATTTGAAAAGAAAATATTTAGAGTTTCAATTCGGCGAAAAGGTATTCTGAAAGTCTCACCTTGGAAGAAAGTTCTTCAATTTGGCCGGAAAGGAAAGCTTAGTTTGTGGTTTATCGGGTCGTACGAGATCATTAAGAGAATCAGGCTAGTAGCTTACAGATTGGCATTACCGTCAGAGTTAGAAAAGATTCATAATCTATTTCATGTGTTGATGTTACGACGACATCGATCAGATCCTTCACACGTGATATCCCCAGTTGATGTTGAGATTCAATCTGATATGACGTATAGTGAAATACCGATCAGAATTCTAGCCCGGGAAGTTAAAGAATTAAGAACTAAAAGTATAACTTTAGTTAAATTTCTCTTGCAACGACATGGAATAGAAGAGGCTACCTACGAGTCGGAAGAAGCTATGAAAGTGTAATACCCGAACTTTTTTACTAGTAAGATTTTCGGGGATGAAAATTCTTTTAAGGGGAGTGTTATAACAATCCGTTTTCTAGTGAAATTGGAACAATAGTTTCGGGACCACAAATCCGATGAGTAAATTTTTATTTTATTATTATTTCAATGTCTATGAGATATTAGTAAGGCCGTATTAAAATTTTGTTAAGAAATTTTGATGTTTGCATGATTAATTAAGTATAAAGGACTAAATCGTATAAAGTGTAAAAGAGGAGTTCTATTTGCTAAAAAGGTCAAATGGCTATGAAACTTTAAAATGGGTAGACTTAAATGGTAATTGTTCAATTCATAAGGATAATGGATAATTATGGACATAATTTAAGTGCCTGTTAAGGTTAAAAATGTAATTTAATAATTAAGTAAAGTAAAATAAGGTTAAAATTTAGTGTCATCTTCTTGGATGCATTTTTCCACTAAATTTAGAGAAGGAAAACTCCATTTATGCAATTTGAAGTTTCAGCTAGCTCACACACTTGCATGGTATTTGGTTTGAATTTCGTTTTTAATGATTTATATGTTTTTTAGTTCATTTTAACTTAATCTAGCTAGCTCGGGGGTCAATTTCTAAAACTATTAAAGATTGAGGGTTATGCCATGAATGTTTTTGAAAGATTCTTGATGTTTAATGGTAGATTATGAGTCCTTGATAAATAGACAAGTTTTGTAAAGTGATTTTTGATGAAATTTGCATTTAGGCATTGATTTGTAAAAATAGTAAAAGTTCATGGAAAACTTAAGAAATAATGGTTTGTATGGATTGATATAAGTCCCTAATAAATTCAGTTTGCTTGAATGGGGGATTAAAATGCTTAGATTTTAAGTTATAAGCTTAAGGTCTAAATTGTGAAAAGTTAAAATGTTAGGGGCAACATGATAATTAAGCATAAATGTGAATTATGGATTGAATTGAATGTTTGAGGTTAATTCAAGTACTTAATTGAATATAATTATCTATTTGGATCAAGATAAATCACGTATGGATCTAGATCGGGAAAAAGCAAAAGCCTCGGATTAGTTCGACTTCGTTTCTACGCCTCCTAGTCATTGAAGTAAGTTCATATAATGGTTATCGCATAAATTTTATTCAAATATATTTTATTATGTATTCATAATGTAATGGAATGATGTATACCCAAATAAATGCTATGACGGTTATCGAGTCTCGATTGAACCTTAGGAATTCGTAGGATACAAATGACATGTCATTAGGGATTTCATGTTTCGGGTGTTGGTATTACATGTTCTATCGATGGCTAAGGTCCATCATTTGTTGCGAATACTCCATAGCTCGTGCAAACAACATCGTGTAGCTTACATTCAGACCCACAGCTCAAGTGAGCAATGATGTAAAGGAAATATTATGATTATATGTTTAAGCATACTTCGTGTGAGCTTTCCTGAATATCCAATGAAATTCTGTATGGTTCAACGGATATAAAAAGGAAATGAAAAGGGTAAGTGTTCAAATGCAATGTATCATGAACCTATGAAAAGGAATGATGATCTAATTGATATGAATACATATGCAAATTTCTTGTTGTGGATGAATTCATTTGAACATGTGCAATCACACTAGCTTGTGTCTTAATGATGATGTATAGGCTTGTGCCTAACTTGTGGTTTGGGTTATATTATGCTTGTACTTTATGTTATGTAAATGAATGGTAAGTTATGTTTTCTTTTCTATGAACTTGCTAAGCATTATGTGCTTACGTAGTTTCTTTCTAATGTTTTATAGATTATCGGTAGCTCAATCAGTTGGAAGCTCATCGAAGATCTATCACACTATCCAGCATAAATATCGGTAGTTTTTCAATGTTTCAGCCAAGGTTATAATGGCATGTATAGGTTGAATTGTAATTTCATTTTCTTGAATGGTTAGTTGGTGAATTGTTGAATATAAGTTATGGATGTTCTCTTGGTTTGGTACATTTGATGCCTTTCTAGTTTGTGTCATTGTGCTATCTTAGGATGCATGTTATGGATGGCACAAATGGTATGTTTGGAATGATGTGTTAATGGGTATGCTTGTGGCACGTTTTGGTAAATGTTGAACTAGATATGGATGTTTGAAATTTGATAAAGTGGACTTGTTTAGGAAAGTTTTGATTATTGTTTTTGAGGTGCCTCTGAATGGCATATTGATTAGTTGAAATAGGGTCTTGAAATGGCATATACATATGTATGTTTAGGTATGGTTTGATGTTTTGTAAGTGTGCACAAATGGTTCAAATGACTATGCATGAAATTGTATTGGGAATAGCCTATTTTAGGTGAATTTTAGGTCCACACGACCTGAGACACAGGTGTGTGACTCAGCTGTGTGTGACACATGGCCTGGCGACACGACTATGTGCCTCTTGAAGGGTCCTATGCATGCAAGTCAGTGAGTTACACGGCCTAGCACACGGCTTGGCACACGGGCGTGTAAGGCAATTTCGAGAGTTACACCGCCTAGCACATGACCGTGTGACCCTACTCAGAGAGTTACACGGGTTAGGGAACGGGCTGGGACACAGCCGTGTGTCCCTTGTTCGAAGGTTACACAACCTGTGACACAGGCGTTTGTCTCAACCGTATGTGGCACACGGCCTAGCCACACAGCCATGTGACCCCTGTATTCTGAAATTTGTAACCTTTTGCTAAACTTTCCAAATGATTTCAAATTGGTCCCGAATTGTTTCTAATGTATTTTTAGTGCCTCGAGGGCTCGATTTAAGGATAGAATGTGCATGTATGTTTGATATATGATATGTTTATGTTAGTGAATGAAATTTTGTTTAAATGTTTTCAATTGTACAATAATGCTCCGTAACCCTAATCTGGCAATGAATACGGGTTAGGGGTGTTACATCACAAGTTAAGCATGTCAACTGTATTGATTATAAATTGATTCACATGTTAAGCATGCCCACTAAAAATATTGTTCACATGCCATATCACATGCATGGGGTTGGGATGATTATGAAAGGTGGAAGGCTTTAGCAGTTTTACTGCAATATTGAGTGGCTTGACCCCAATGCTATTGAGTAGCTTGCCCAGAATGCTATTGAGTGGCTTGGCCACAATGTTATTGAGTGGTTTGACCACAAAGATGCAGCTTGACTGGGACATTGAGTGGCTTGGCCACAACGTGGGGTGTTATTGGATGGATGAGTTCTAGGGAACTCTTTATTGGTGTGTAGCAGAGATAAGTAGGAATGTTTTTGAAAAACTTACACTGATTTCTGAATACGCTCTACATTGACATTCTCATGCACATTGCTACCTGTGAAATTATGTTGATATATACATTCTGCTATGTTTATGAAATGTATGTTTTAATTACTGACTGTTACGTAAGTTAAGACACTGGTGAATTAAAGAATATAAATTCTTCGTAATATTTTAATTTGTATACTAAATTCCTTTTTAATACTTGAGTTAAGACTCACACTGAGCTTTATAGGTCACCCTCTTTAGTTTTCTATCCTTTCAGATAAACTCGAGGTTACGAGTTGGATACAACTATCGGAAGAGTTTCTCGGATGTTTTCATACTTAAGTATTTTAAATTAATTTTAATACTTATTTTGGAACTATAATTACTTTGTTTATGGACTGATGTATGGCACATTACTTTGGGGATTTTATTCTGATTTGCATGACTTGATTGCATAACATCAGGTTTTAAAAACTACATAAATTGGTATTTGATAAGATTTCGCATGAAACTCAGTTTTTAAATAGAATTTGTCAATAATACATTTTTCACTGCAATTCTGAAAAATGACTTTTAATAAAATTAGACTTAGTTTTTAAAATTATTAATATTTACAAATGAGATTTCTAAAGACATTTGATTTATGAATTTAATATGTTTTTCGAAATAATGACGATTAACCAAGTTCTCTAGTTTTGAATAAAAAGACGAATGATTTGGAAATGTGATTGAAATTATTATAGTTTTGAATAGGGATCAAACTTTTACAAAATACCGAAATCATCAATTTCTAAAATCCTCATGTTTTTTATGAAATTAAGTTCAACATTAGATTTCACTAATTTTGAACAAATTACGCAAATGGTTTAAAAAGTATATTTGAAAAATACGAAAGTTTTTTTAGCCATCCCGGTGGCCAATGTAGGTTTTCAAATTCAACCATAACGACTGGTTCGGGTTTGGGAGGTTACACATGTATTGTGACATATGGTGTTATTGGATATGCATGAAAAATAAACATGCTATTGTTTCTGTTGATATTCTGATTCGCATGTTAAGCATGTCATTATATTGATTCTAATTCGCATGTAAAGCATGTCACTATGTTAAATCATGCCTACTAAAATTTCTGTTCTGTATGCCATATCACATGCATTGGGTTGGGATATGATTGTACAGAGGAAGATTTTGCAGTTTAATAATTTGCACATTTTGGTGGTTTAACTATATTATATGGCAGTATATCTGTAAATTTGATGGCTTGACCACAATATTATGTATCTAGCGGTTTGATTGCATTATTGATAACTCTTGAAAAGAGTTATATTTCATGCCTTTAGACTAGCTAATTGCTTGTACTTGGGTACACTTAGTGGTATTTTAGGACATTTTATTTATATTTTTATCATTTGCATTAGGAGCTTGGACTATGTTTACATGCTAGATACTTTGAATTGTGTGTGGAAGGGTGTGTTTGGTGGTTTGGTAGGTGCAAGATATGGAGAAAGAAAAAAAGGAGTGAAGATTTCCCGGGGCAAAAGGTTGGACAGTTTGCCACCTTGTATGCCATGCTAATTTCAAGAAGATGACCAAGTCAACGCTCATCGCAGACCAGTTTCAGGCCAACTCTACTTGTACCAGAAAAATCTGCCTAAAAAATAGGAGAAGATATCGTCAACTGTTGGAGCTATTCTAGGAAGAAAAAGCCTATAAAAAGCCGAAGGAGGAAGCCCTAAGTGTAGGGATCCGGAGGCAACAATTGAGGGTAGCGGCTGAGAAGAGATGAAAAGGGGAGATCGAAAGCAGTCCCTCGTAGCCATCACAGGATGTTGTGTTGCTAGATTGAGGATTGATTTGGCGACAACCATCTTCTTAAGTTCTTCCATCATTTCTTACTATATTCTCCGTGAATTAATTTGATCAAAACGATGTTGGATGTTATTTCGAACATTAATTTTAATCACCAATCTATGAGTTAAATCTCATAGGGCTAGGATTACATGATAAAAACTTTTGTTTTCTTTAATGGTTGAAGCATATATTTTATTTAATATGTTGTTTCATTCAATTATTTTTATTTTCCAAGTGTATGCGTACATTCCCTAAAAATAGATGAATGTGCACTATGCCCATAAAACATAATCTAATTCTAAAAAGGTTGGATTACTTAGACCGTAATTAAATGATATGAGCAAGTACCTGATAGATACTTGTAGTAAACTCTAGACATAGAGCAACATTCATATAGAATGACAATAAAACAGTGTAGGGTGCCGTCATAAGGCCTATAGACATAGGCCAAGTAACTTGAGACCTTGCTCTCGAAAGAAGTAGGTCACTTTAGGTCTCTTCTGAGCAATAGATTAAGTACGATTTTGCTGAGGCATTACTGAAAGTAAGGTCAGATTCTTAGTAATTCCAACCTTCCAATCAATATTGTAGACCTTCAATCTGTTGTTGCACCATCTTTGCCATAACATTTTTAGTTATTCATTTATTCGCTAGCATTTTATTCACATAATTATTCTCGTAATTGCCATTGCATTTTTGCTCTTGCTTTGCCTTAGCATTTTCTAGTGTTAGTCAGTATTCACTTCGTACACATCCTTTTTATTTTAATTTACTGTTGCATACTTAACCTGACTTTTCCATAACATTAATCACAATTTATTATAATAACTTGACCACTCTTATACCTAATCTGATCCCTGTGGAGACGATCTCACTTATCACTTTATTACTTGATTCGACATGTATATTTACATAATTTGCATATCATATTCACCCGCGACAAGTTTTTGGCACTGTTGTTAGGGATCGACAATTTGGTGTAATTTTGTTTGGTTATTTTACTTAATTCCATAAGTTTTATTTAACTTAGTTATATTTAATTTCTACATGTTTGCCATCAATGCATGAGAAGAGGCATTCCTGCTAACAAAGAATATCCTTTTAACCTAGAGATAAAAAGAACTTTACGAAGAATGTGAAAAGAACTGCAAAAAATGGCTAGGAACAAGAATGATCATGGTCTCAATGATAATCCAAATGCTCAATATGTTGATCCTTCTGTTTGTAGGGTGATACCTGGTATGAATGATAATTTGAATGGTCAGAACACTAATCCTCGTGTTCATGGGTGATAGATGACTGAGATAGACCAATCCGTGAGCATGTTGTTCCAATTTTGGATTACCTGAATCCAGGGATAGTCAGACCAAAAATACAGGCTCAGCAATTCAAGCTGAAACAAGTAATGTTTAAGATGTTACAAACAGTATGACAGTTTGGTGGATTGTCCATGGAAGATCCAAGACTGCATTTATGACTTTTTCTAGAGGTTTGTGACTCATTTAGGCAACAGGGTGTTCCTGAAGATGCTCTGCAACTTAAACTGTTTCCATATTCTTTGAGAGATCGTGCAAGAGCATGGCTGAATGCTTTGCCATCGGGAATAGTGGCATCATGGAATGATCTTTCCTAGAGGTTTTTGCTATGGTATAATCCCCCAAATATGAATGCCAAGCTTAGAAATGACATCACATCTTTTAGCAATTGGAAGATGAAACATTATATGAAGCTTGGGAACGATTTAAAGACTTAATTAAAAAATGTCTGATGCACAGATTTCAACATTGGACTCAGATAGAGACATCCTATAATGGGCTGAATGCGCATACGAGGATGGTAATTGATGCTTTGGCTAATGGTACTTTGTTGGATAAATCTTATAATGAAGCATATGAGATTTTGGAAAAGATTGCCAACAATGATTATTAATATCCTACCACAAGAGTTGGGACGGGTGCTGGCGCTATGGAGCTGGACACAATCACTTCGTTGACAAAACATTTGTCTTCTTTGGCTAATATGATTAAAATAATGAAAAGGCCTACTGCAGTCTAGGAGATAAATTTAGTCAAGCTATCGTGTGTTTATTGTGGTGGAGACCATGTGTTTGATGAATGCCCATCAAATCCAGCATTCGTGTGCTACATGGGTAATTTCAACCGGAACAAGACTTCAAACCTTACCAAAACATACATATAAGACCATTTCAATAACCTTAAATCAATCAACCAATATGCCATTTCGAGGCACCTCACAAGCAAACGTTAAAGCTTACCTACACATGCATATATGTTCAAATTTCCATCATCAAACATAATTCAACTTCTAACAATTCATGCCACAAATATGACCATAAACATTTCATCACAAACATACAATTTGAGCCATACCATTCATGAATCACAAGTACCCAAAATGACATAATTTGGCAAGCATTAAAAGATACCAAAACAAAACAACTTATACATGCCAAAATCATAAACTAACATTTGACTAAATACTAATACAAGTCCACCTATACATGCCATTATCACATTGGCCAAAACATTAAAAACTACCGATATTTATTCTGGATAGTTTGATAGATCTCCGACGAGCTTCCAAACCGATCAAGCTTCTAATTATCTAAAAAAATAGGAAAGAAAACTATGTAAGCACATAATGCTTAGTAAGTTTGTAGAACATGAAACATAACTTACCATTTCATTATAAAACATTAAGAATAAGTATAATGTAATCCAACCATAAGCTTGACACAAGCCTAAGCATCACCACTGATACATAAGTTAGTGCATTTAAACATAATTCACTTGAATTAAACATAAGGTAAGTCATTTCCACATGAACATACATCATTGGATCCATTCTTCATTTTCATGAACACAAGCATACTCCCATTTGAAAGCTTGCCATTTCAATCATTTTCATTGCCTATTGAACCATTTAGAATATCCTCGAATACTCAGAAAAGCTCACACGAAGTGTGCTTAAACATATAACTGTAACATTCCCTTTACATTGTTGCTCACACGAGCTGTGGGTCAGAATGTAAGCTACACGATGCTGCTCACATGAGCTGTGGAGTATCTCCAACAAATGCAGGACCTCAACCATCAGTAGGTTCAACCGAGGCTCGATAACTATCATAGCATTGTCTTGGATGTACATTGTTCAATAACATTATTTATTCATAATAGCGCATAATTGAATAACATGAATACAATAATTCGTACATACGAACTTACCTCGACGACAAGGGCGTAAAAACAAGATCGACTAATCCGAGGCTTTAGCCTTTCCCCGATCTAAGTCTGTACATGGTCTATCTTGATCTAAATATACAAATTCAATCCATTTAATACTTTTATTATTCAATTCAGTCCATATCCCATATTTTTCAAAATTACAATTTCACCCTAACATTTCAACTTTTCACAATTAAGTCCTTAAGCTCAAAAATTGAAATCTAAGCATTTTAATCCTCATCTCATGCTAGCCGAATTCATTAGGGACCTTTATCAACTCATAAAAACCACTATTTCATGAATTTAACTTAAAATTTTACCACTTTTACAAATAAGTCCCTAAATGTCATTTTCATCCAAAATCACTTTACAAAATTAGTTTATTTATCAATAAGGACTCATAATCTTCCATTAAACATCAAGAATCATGCAAGAATGTTTATGGAAAAACCCTAAATCTTTAACAATTTTACAAATTGACCCCTGAGCTAGATAGGTTAAGTTACAACGACTTTAAAAACATAGAAATCATTAAAAACGAAATGAAAAATCACTTACATGCAAGCTATATGAGTGATCAAACTTCAACCCTAGCTATGGCTTCTCCTTCCTTTAATTTTCGGTGGAAAATATCAACTAAAGAAGATGATACCTTTATTTATGTTATTTTTACTTTAACTTATTTATTAATTTACAAAATTAACCTTGTTAATTAACTACATAGAACACGTAATTCATGCCCATCTTTGTCCACTAACACTATAAATGGTCTAATTACCATCAAGTCCACTCACATTTAAGTTTCATAGCCATTTAACCCTTTTAACAAATAGAACTCTACTTTTGCACCTTTTACAATTTAGTCTTTTTTTACCTAATTAAGCATGTAAATGTTAAAATTTCTTAACGAAATTTTAATACGGCCTTACCAACGTCCCATAGATATTAAAATAATAATAAAATAATAATTTACTCGTCAAATTTGTGGTCCGAAACCACTATTCCAATTTCAGTAAAAACTAGCTATTATACCAAACATCCCTATACTATAACTTACATTCTAAATTGGACCCTAGACTTTAAAAAATTTTAATTACACCCTAGAGTTTGGAAATTATATCAATCAAATCCTTCCACTACTAAAACATTTAATTTTACCATTAAATTTACACATAAATTATGTAGAATAATTTGATATTAAAATCATAAAAAATTAAACATTAAAATTATATATATATGTATATGTATAAACGACAAAAGTTTGCCGCATAAACTATAAACTAAAACTTAAAATCAAAGCCAAATTAAAGCTATAAAGTATTAAAAGACAAGAGAACTTCGAAGACCTGGGAAACCTTCGAAACGCCTAAATAGTTAAAGATTCGACAATATTAGAATTACAAGGAGACACATAAGATCGGTGGAAAAAAATTACAAGAATAGAATTTTTATACTAGAATTTTAATTAATCAAGCATATCAGTATAAACATACATACGTAGATACAAACATACGAAACAAATCTACAATATCCTCTAAAATGACTTTTAAGGATCAAGGATCAACTTTATTTTCCATAACTTCTTGGCTGATTTGGAAGCATAGGAATAACCTTATTTTCAAGGGATTCAACTATAGTAGTATGGACTTGATCGCAACAAGTACAGCTTGGACTCGAGACAGTGTCAATAGAACGAGAATGAATAGCATCTACACTTAGGGCTTCTGTCAACCACCACCTGCTGTATGGGTGAAAATAAACACCGATGGCAGCTTTAAAGCACAATCTTCCTCAGCTGCTGTGGGAGGAGTTTTTCGGGACCATGAAAGGGAATGGTTGCTGGGGTTTGTTATGAAGATTGGTAGATCGAGTGTTTATCAAACAAAAGCACGGGCACTCTATGAGGGTATGATTATTTCGTAAATTTGAAGTGGAAAGCTACAATGTTATTTTGATATTCGATACTATCAGTAATGGTTATGCATTGGACAATAACCGTTTGGAGGGCCGATTTATTCATACAATACTTATGAAAACTTGACAAGTTAGATTTCGACAAGTTCCAAAGGAGCAAAACAAAGTAACAGATTATATGGCAAAGCTCGCCACGGGAGACTTGAATGTGGTAGAACCACCTGAATGTGTTTAGGGTCTGTTGATGGATGATTTTCAGCAGTTTGAAGTAGGGATAACTTTCCATTAATTTTTCTGTAACTAGAAGTCTATTTCTATGATTGTTTTCCTACCAAAAAATTCCTCGACATCGTCTTGTAATTTTGTTATCGTTGAATATTTAATTTTAGGTTTTTAACTTTTTTGAAGGTTTAATAGTTGTTCAAAAATTCTTCTGTTTATTGCAGTTTATAGTTTTAATTTGGTTTTTATCTTTACTCTTTAAGTTATTACTTTAGTTTTGTAGGAAAAGTTTTGACGTTTTGCCCTTTTTATTAACTTATCACTTCTTTTTTTTCAACTTTAAGTTTTATTTTTTTATTTTTCAAAAAATAATGAAAGGATTTAATTGATATAATATTTAAAATTTGAAGATTAAAAATGTTTTAAAATTTAAGGATTAATTGAAAATATGAATCATGGATCAAAGATGCAATTTACTTTTTTAAAAAAATAATAAACATTAGTATAGTATATTTTTATCGTTTTAAATCATATGGAATTTTAAAGTTTATGTTTAATCAAATTCAAACTTAAAACATTATAGTGTTTAATGTGTTTAAAATTTCAACCAAAGTTGAATTTTTTCCTTAAATTAATTTAAGGGTAAATTATCAAAATGGTCATTTTTATTTATCTCAATTGTATTTTAGTTACTTATGTTTAAAATGCTACATTTTAGTCACATTATCATGTTGTAATATTTTAGTCACTGAGCCGTTAATTGTCATTAACGGTGTAATGGTAAGCTGATGTGACATGTTAAATCATAATTTCAAGTAAAAAATTTAGGTTAAATTATACAATTGGTCCTCATAGTTTTCGTTTTGAGTAATTTAATTTTTTTACTTTTATGTTCTTTTAACTTTCCTTTGTTTTCTTTATTTTCCCTTCTCTTCTACTTCTCCGTTTATTTTTCTCCCTTCTCCATTTCTTTTAACATAGTTTTCCTATATTTTCCATTTGTTAAAACTTTTTTATGTTAAAGAAAAAAGAAAATGTGAAAGCTTAAACCAAAATAAAACTTGCTTCGCATATTCTCATCTCACAATTACAAACCCTCATCATCCATCACCACTTCAATGACCTAGTCCACAAGCTCGCCTCACTAGAAGACCTCGCCAGTCGTGACTTATGGCGGTCCACCCTCAACAAAATTTCTCAAGCCCGTTCCCTCAACCTCTTAACCAACCCCCTTGACCACATTATCTATCTTACCTACAACATTTTGAAATTACGTTATTTCATGGATTCTTTAAACGAGCTCTACACTTTCAATGACTGAAACGACCACCATACGAGACTTACCATCAACTTTACCCAAACTAGTTTGGTTCCATGCTCCCTTTCTCTCTTTGGTTCATCAATGCTCGGCTTCCAATCAAGCTTGCTTGGGAATATCCAAGAAGGTTTAGATCAATTTTATCGTTTGTTTAATTTTATTTGTTAGAAAATGAAATAAAAAGAAATGAATAATTTACATGATTCTGTAAAAATATTGGAACGAAGAAAAATTGTTTTGAATATAAAGAATTCAATTTATGTTGAGATTTTATCAAGGATATGGTTTTTTATATTGATTAATTAGATCCAATTCTAGTTTCAAAATTAGGTTATATTCAAATCGATGTTTGATTAAGAATGATTGGTATTTGATTTTGAGTCAAATTCAATATAGGAATAATGTGAAAGAAACAAGGACTTGGTTTGTTTGGTGGGAAAAGATTATATTTTTAGAGTGAAGCATATGAGAAGAGAGAAAAATAAAGGGGAAGAAGAAAAGGAAAATAGAAAAAGAAAAAGAAAATTTTAAATTGTTCAAAAAAATAAAAATATAGAGACTAGTTTTAACAAATGAAAAACATAGAAACACTATGTTAAAAGAAATGGATAAGGGAGGAAAATAGAGTGAGACGCAGAAAAGAATGGAAAATAAAGAAAAAAATAAAGTTAAAAGAACATAAAAGAAAAAATTTAAATTACTCAAAATGAAAAAAAAATATAGGAACCAATTGTATAATTTAACCTAAAATTTTTATTTGAAAGGATGATTTAGCGTGTCACATCAACTAACTATTACACCTTGCCGTTACACCATTAACAACAATTAATTGCTTAGTAACTGAAATGTAATAACATGATAACGTAAGTGACTAAAATGTAACATGAGTAAAAAAAATAAGTATTTTAGTAGATTACCCTTTGTACTAAAAAACAAAAATATGTGAATATAATATACATGTTAAATGATTTTTACTAAAATCTTAAGGACACGTTTGGTTCGCTGTAATGGAATAGAACTGTAATGGAATAAAGTTGTAATCAGTAATTAAATTGTTTGGTTGAATGGAATGGAATAGAACTGTAATGGTATTCTTGTGTTCAGTTGAATGGAATAATGTTGTAATAGTATAAGAAAAAAAAGTTGAAATTACCAGAGTACCCTTAACTGATTTTTTTAAGTATATAATTATTGTTATTAAATTTTACTAAGATTATTATTAAAATAATAAATAATTTAATCATGTTTTAATATAATTATTACTAAATATAATTAAATAAAAATAAAAATATATAATTTAATAACATTCTCATGGGATAGTTGCCAAAATTACAAATATTGATCTAAAAGCAATAATTATTCTCATTTTTATATATATGAAAAATATCAAACATTTATTCACCAAATAAACCCATGTTTTAACTTCTCTATAAGACTATCCTAACCAACCAAAAATTTGTAGACCAAATCAGAAGCCATGCAAAATGGATTTCACCATAAAGTGTTGGAGACATGGGAGATATAAATTTCTTTAGCAGCCAACCAAGTCATCACCAAAGTTACATCAACCAATGTATAAATAAACACTAACAAAGCATAATAAACGGTAGTATAATTGATGCAGGCACACAAGGAATACGAGCATATGGGAGAATTGCTATTTGAATTATTGAACAACAATGGATTATGAATTATTGAACAACAATGGATTAATTTACACAAACATCCATGGAAAGTGATGACAAAAAGGGGTAAGTAGGAATGTTTAAAGGAATGTTTTCCTTTTCCTTAACAGCAAGGAATCACTCTGCTTCTTATCAATTTTAATGCCAACATTTCTGTTAATGTCCGAGTAGCGACAGAAGGAGAACAAGCTCCCAGAACAAAGTTGGGAAACACTAGTAGAGAATAGTACCATTTTACAGCCAAAGATGAAAATTTACACAGTCAAAAGGTGATTTTGAATGGGAAAATACTCGCTCTAAATTCATCTGGGGGTATCCCTCCTATGGAACCAGTAAACAGGAGCATGACAGATCCAATTATTGTTGCTCCTTTCTCTTATGTATTTTCTCATATTTCAAGTATAATGCTTCCTACCTGTATCAATTAAATTTCTTTTCTGCAATTTCCATAGTAAAGCAAAAACAAAATAAATGCAAAATCCAGGCTTTTAATTGACCTTTTGACATTACCGCACTGTTATCTTCAATGGGAACAAATATTCAAGGTATTACATCTAAGCAACAGATGAAAATGGCTACTGAACTTGATAAAACTAATCAAGCAAAATCCTCTGTCCAACCAACCAGTAGTCACCAAATGCAGATTAATCTGTGGTTCATCTTCTAAAGGAATGCTATATAGATATCTACATCTAAAATCTAAATGAATGATCCACCGAATGCTCCCAGAAATTCATCACTGCTGCTGTATCCAGAAAAAAATGTTTGCATGATGTGGCGAAAAGCAATATTAGACACTAAAACCGCTCTCAGTGCAATACTGACAGGCAACCCACAAAATAGCTGCCTTTAAACTGATGAACAGAGTTGGCCATGTTCTCTCAAGCCACAGAACACACCATGTTCATACCAAAGCTTTCCCCTGAAAACAAGATATCCAAAAGCTGAACTTAGAATGTAAACAACTCAAGCTCAAAGTAGCATTTGAAAGAATGAAAATAAAACGATTACAAGAAAAAAAAAAAAAAAAGAATGTCCAAACATGACATAAGAACTATCTTTTATCGTGATACAATGACAGACTAAGATATAAAAAAATACGTACTCTTCAGAAACCACTTCTCCTGACTTCATGCATCCAATATAAGCACTATCTTGGCGACGTCGATGTTCAAGAAGTCCAATCAACCCCTCTGTCATGTAGGAAAAAAAGGAGTGAATGATTTATCAAAGTTTCAGTTAATAAAGCACAACAAGCCAAGAGCCAAAAAAAGTTGTGATATTCTATCCAAATGAAAAGGGAAAAAGTCCTGCCTAGGTCAACGTCAATATTATCATCAACTTTAATGTAAAACTCGGCATCCCTATTTTGAACTGTACTACTGGAGAAGAATTTTATCTTTTTAGGTAGCTCCTCATGACCCTCCTAATAAATTAATATTGATTAAGCATGCTAAAAATCTATGCTTAAGCCAGTCAAATCTCAATAAGCAAGTGGAAAGAGAAAATTTTATGAAAACCAATGTCTTGCATCCACTTAAAGAAACCTTCTGATAAAGTCTTGCTATCATGCAGGATATCTATGCCTCAAAGAAAAAGTTCAAAAATCAAATTTGCAATCATATTTAAATGCTACCACTTACAAGAATAAAGAAGTCTTAAGTCTTACTATTTTCCTCATCAATATGGCGATCCAAGCTATCTCCTCGATTAGCACTACCAATTTCAAAGTAGTTAATCCCATTAGTGCCCACCAGTTGCATAATAGCAAAGGAATGAAACTGAGCAAAGAAGAGAATCGATAATCCATATAAAAAAAACATGAATGAAGTAAGGATTAAAAATTATGGAATACCTTCGACCAATCACAAATCGTATCACTACTCCTCTTTCCTCGAGTTTTTTTAAAGCATCACCTGTCAAAAACTATAATAATGCAGATAAGACATGCTTTCTACAGCAAAGTATATGTTATACTGATGCAATAGCATCGTAGCAGAAAGACTAGTGAACACCAGAAATGAAAGTAAAAGCCAACGGAAAATCTAAATTAAAGCTTTAGAGTATAAGAAACCAGCAACTCACCTCTAGGCATCCAAGAACCTCTAAATGTATTTCGTTTCAAGTAACTACTAAATCCAGCATAAACTCCAATAACTGCTAGAAGCTTTCGTTGTGAAGAAGACTCACTTTGTGGCAACTGGTGCTTGAGGTAGCCTTGACTCTTAGCTAATGTCAAATCCATCTCAACTTCTACAATCCTCCTCTCTAGATCCCTAAATATCAAATTAAATATTCCAAAAGAGGGCTGAATAAAATCAGAAACAGTCCAATTAGACCATAGAAAGTGTGAAAAGATGATAAGAATTAGAAATGAGAAACATACTTGCATCCTCAGACTATTAGCTTATCTTCAATGGTAAGAACCTTTGGTTTCTAGCAATACAAAAACAGAACCATAAGAGGTAAAATAGACACATTATAGTTATTAAAATTTTATTTATTAGTAAACTATGTTTCTAGAATAATCTTATAAACATACACACAAAATTTTTACCAACAATAGAAACAGAGGAAATAGGATCAAACAAGGAGAATTTGTTTGGCTTCTGAGTCCTAATGAAAACATCGCAGAAAGAAACCTGTTCAATGTTCCCCTTAAGAAGATTAGCAAGTAATTTTCTGTTCTCTGCATCTTGCCACAACCTAATTTTCACCAAAATTTTGCAAAATAAACAAAATCTAGCTTATCAAATTTGTTAGGTACGAAAATTGATAAAGGAAAAACGAAAAAAATAACTACAATTCTAAGCTGATTTAATTGAATATTTATTAAGATTCTATGATCTTTTTTTTTCTCCCTAAATATGACCTAGAAAACAAAAAGTCTCCAAGAAACTGTAACACCCCTAACCCGTATCCGTTGCCAGATTAGGGTTCCGAGGCATTACCGAACAAGACACAGTTTAGCATAGTCATTTATCACCTTTCATACACCAAAGAATAACGATACATTTTTAACATTATCAAACTTGAATATCCTTAATTCAATTATTTTAAATTCAAATATATATATGATAATTACAATTCAAATCAATCATACCTTACTAAGCATGTATTAGAAATAAACACATTACAAAATTCAAATTAATTCAATTTAAACATACATCAAAGCTCAATCGAACATATTTTATAATTAACAAATTCAAACCAAACTTGTATATATCAGAGTCATGTTCAAGTATATAATACTTTCAATATTCGATTTCCCTAAATCCATCGTATTAACGACATTTTCATAATTAAATCTTATTCAAGCATATATCCTCACTTTTCATATACAGGGGATATGTACGTACATAATTTCATTATCTAAATATCAAACTTTGCATTTCATAACTTCTACATATGTACATAATGAAACCAATATGTATACAACTTAATGCCTAATCACAATTGCAACATTAGTAACATTATATTTTAGCCTTACATACCTTTAATGTGATTATATTATACACATATGCCCATTTCAATGAAATCATTCAATCATAAACTATACACACTCAATACAAATCAACTTATCCTTTAATCGACTAATCCAATAAATTTATAAAAGTTAAATTCAAACTTGTATTACTTACTTAACTATCATTACCCGAATTTGTATGTATCTTATTCATAAATTTTAAGCCTACTTTAAAAATCATTTATATATATATATCATTTAAAAGACCAAAAAATGCATATTTATCTATTACAAGTTTGCGCATATGAATACACCATTTTAGCTATATCAAAAAATCCACACAATTCATATCATTTTACAAATACAAAATCGAATATTAAGTCCATTTGCATGAGCAAATCGTAACTTTATTAAATACTCCACGTTCCTAATTTATTTCATAACAAATTGGCATCCATAAATAACCTCATAAATTGTACAAGATTTAGTCATTAAATCATAAGTCAAAATATGTCATTTCCTAATCAAACCATATCAATTCAAATAATAAAATCATACATATCACTTCACATTTTCCAAACCTATATCCATACACCAATTTATAGCATAAAACACACTTCCAAAATAGGTCTAGATCATGACCAAATATACACATGTTCTTCCATACCTTATAACCGTACATACACATGCACATTACTAGTTTCTTTCAAATCAATTTATTAATGTAAATATATTCTTACAAACCAAATTTAACTATCATTTCATCTATGATTTACTTAGCATTTCACCTATATGCCATAACCGAGTTCTCTTAATTTCTAAATTACATAACAATACCTTAACAAAGCATATCAAACAAGATTCACATATATTTACTTATAAATAAATCATAGTCGAAACACCAATACCAAAACCAAACATATCACACATATCATATATATATATAACACATAACCAAGATTAATTAAGCTTGAATATCATTTACCTCATTGCCGAAGCACATGACTAAAACACCATAACATATATATACCAGACTCACTTCACTTATATGCTTCATCTAAGCTCACCTATGCCGAATTATTTACCACATTCTTAACAAAACATATCAAACATAATTCACAAAAATAAATATGCCATAGCCGAGATACCAAAATCAACATATCTAACACTTGTTTAAAAGCATAAAAACCATGCTTAACAAAATAAATAAGCCATTTTCACATGGCTCATATTAACATACCCAAAATCAAACATATTAACTAGACTATACATGCCATAAGTTCAATTTCAAACTTAGTAAAATACCGAAAACAGTACTCGATAGTGTGAGAGACTTCTCTGACGATCGCCGAGCTCATAACCAACTTCCAAATCTATAAAACAGAAAGCGATTACACACAGTAAGCTATCAAAGCTTAGTAAGTCATAAGCAAATAAACATTTAATCATTTACGTAAATTAAGCTAGACAATTAGTAATAAACCATTATAATTTCACATATAATTTAATTTATCAACTTATATATCAAAACTTATATAATTTGTAATAACTTCCCTCTTTACCAAATAATCAATTGATAATATAACTAATCATCACTTTCCTCAATACACATATACATCAAATGCCGAATACATATATATTCAAATATGCAACCACATAATTCATATTTCACATAACTTCATATCATCAATTCAAGTATACAACTTACCTTATTTTCAAATAGATAATCAATTATCACATACCTGGTCACTTAGCCTGATTTAAACATTCGTACACAACTTATCTTTACCCGTTGAACCATTCGGAATTAAAAAGGATACTCGGATAGTCGGAAGGCTCGTACAATGCCAACGTCCCAGACGTAGTCTTACATGTAATCACATATCGATGCCACAGTCCCAGATAGGGTCTTACACAAATCAAATACGATGCCAATGTCCCAAACATGGTCTTATACGTATACACAATTCGATGCCAACGTCCCAGACGTGGTCTTACATGAAAATACATATCGAAATCCTATGTCATGACATATGTATCCTAACTATTCCTAAGGCTCATACGGGGCTTTCGGACGTCGTAACTCAGTCGAAACAAATTCATAAACATAGCTGCCAAGCTTGTACACATTCGGCTAATACAATATTTATTCACATATTCATTTCAGCACATATAATTCACATTTAATTAAAAATTATAACATCTATTTGCTTATAAACTTACCTCGGATATCGACGGACGAAATAGACGACTATTCGATTATTTTTGTTTTTCCCCGATCCAGATCCATTTTCTTTGGTTCATGATCTAAACATATTCAAATTAAACTTATTTAAACATAATTCCATTCAATTTAATCCAAAAACACATAAATGGGCAAATTACCATTTTGCCCCTGACATTTTACACTTTTTACAATTTAGTCCCTATTGCATAAAACACAAAATACACAAAATTTGCATTTATCATGCTAGGGCCGAATATTCCTATAGTCCATCTAAGTCCACACATTTCATTTATTTCACATTTTGACCCCTCAATTTACACTTTTCTTAATTTAGTCCTTAATACACATTTTTATCAAAAATTACTAATTAAAACATGAAAATCTAACAACATATATTTATTTTCCATCATCTAACAACAAAAACAACAAGCTCTCTTCAATGGCATATCACAAAATACACAACCAATTCAAAAATTCAAGCATGGGCTTTGTAGTACTCGAAGCAACGATCTCAAAACATAAAAATCATCAAAAACCGAAACCGAAATATACCTTGATTGAGCTTAGTAATGGCCGAATGCTTCAAAGCTCTTTTCTTTTCTTTTTCTTTAGCAACTTTCGGCAAGATGAACATGATAATGCTTTTAATTTATTTGTTTTATTATAAATACATTATAATATTTTATTTACTAATTTAACCTTTATAAGTTAATATATATAACATATAATATAAGGTCATTCTTGACCATTTTCAGCCATTAACTTATATAGTGGGCTAATTGCATCATAGAACCTCCAAATTATAAAGACAACAACAATTAGGCACTTTCATATTTAACCATTAAATTTTTATTTTACTCGATTAAGCCATTTTTTTCAAATTTAGCAGACAAACAATAAAATAAATTCACGAAACTTTCACATATGTAATTTCACACATAATTAACAAAAAAATAATATTAAAATATTTTTCAGACTCGGATTTGTGATCCCGAAACACTGTTCCGATTAGGGTCAAAATCAGGCTGTCACAGAAACTTGTGCATTGGAATTGAGAAATGAGAAGCAAAAATCGAGAAAAAGAAAAAAAAAGGAACTGTCCAGCAACGTAAAGCCAAGCGACGCAAGAGAAAAAAGCCATGACCAAAGAAGGGAGGAGATTTTCTATTGAAATAAAAGAAAAGCTATTACGAGAGGCATTGAATAGGCATTCAGAGCCCGACTCTCGACCCTCTAAACCGATATGCAGTGTTTACACTTAATAGAACCCACACGGAATAACGATTCAACAGTCAAATTTCAACCAAACAAATGTGTCCCTTTAGCACGTGGAATAAGGACGAAATGGAACGGTCATTCCGTCCAACCAAACATGCCCTAAAAGTTTTAGAAGTTTAAATTTTTTTAAGTTACAGACAATATTACAAAGTATGAAATCCCAAATCACACGTACCTAATTTAATTAGGCTTTCTTTAGGTTTAAATTACAATTGAGCTTAAATTAGTAAAATTCTAATTTAAATCTTAATGTAATTGTTGGGCTGCATATGAATGAAAAGTACTCGTTTAAAAAAATTTTGTCGCCTCTCATCACTGGAATTTAAGTTTAAAAAGAAAATTCTCTTGAATAGGATTTAAACTTTTTTTTTAAAAATCAGGTTTAGGGTTCCGAAAAGAAAAGAATTGCCATTGTTGTAATTGGTAAACTTTTCAACAGGTTGCTGGCAAGTATTCAACGAACAGAAGGTGGCAGCAGCTTATAAGAAAAAAAAAAGAAGAAAAGATTGGTATTGGGGAATGCAAAAAAACCAAGCACATGTTTTGGTACATCTACAGCTACAACATAATCTCCCTATTGAAAATCCAACTAAACTTGACCCCTTGAGGTCCAATCTTCTTAGCCCTGTCTTCAGCTCTCTCCTGCAACTTCCTAATCCTCGGCGCTAACCCACATACAAAATCCTGGGCTCTCCTACCTTCCCCTGTCAACCCCTCCATTTTCTCCAACCCCCACCGTTTTATCAACGCCTCCAATATATCTGCATAATCATCCGCCGTGTACACTCCCAACCGCTGCGCCACCGCCGAGAAGTGCTCAAACAGCCTTGGGTCTTCCCCGTCGTACATCAAATGTGCAGGCATTGTTATCTTTTTCTTCATCATATCCGCGATCGCTAGCATTGCTTCCGTTGGGTCTACTTGGAGTAGCTTCTCAATGATCTTTGAGTAGGCCAGCTCATGCCGCTTCTCGTCTGCGGCGATGGTGCCGCAGATGCGTGCCAGGACTGGGTCCCCATCTTCCTTGGCTAACCGTGCCGTGTTGCCGTGGGACACGAACGTGGCTCGCTCCTGGAATGAAGTGTACACGAAACCCAAGTATGGGTTGTTTTCGGTTCCAGGATCCTGTCAAACCAAAACAAATGTATGGATGTCACATGCGTTACTTTTTCTCACTTATAATTCATCAAACATCTATGCTTCTTGATTAGTAGCATTAGGGTATTTAAGTGCAAATTGTGGTGTTTTCAGATTCATTTCTTTATTGAAGATTAAATGGTTTGAATATCCTGAAATTGCAATGCAGTGTACCAATTAATTTGCATAATAACATTGACAATACTCCAAGAATGATTAAGAACAGATAAATTTAATCTAAAACGTGTATGAAGACTGACAAGTATTGAAAAAGAAACTCACCATGCCAGATCCAATCAGATACTGCACAGTCCTCTCGATCATAAGCATATCAACCCTCCCAGACAAATACAAGAAAGTCTTCAATAAATCCCCATGCCTGTTTTCCTCAGCAGTCCAAGCCCGAGTCCAGATTGCCCAGGGGCTGGAGCTAGCCCCAGTGTCATCCCTCACCCCATCAAGTGTATTGATCATGGTCTGGTACGTTGGCAAGGCTTCCTCCGTAATCATATCCCCCACCAACACCACGAAATACTCGTCCGGCAGATCCGCAGTGCGTTGTCTCAGGGCCTTCACTTGCTCGTTGAACTCTCCCAACGGCAATGCAGGGTCAGGTAAGAATGTCTGGGGTTGCCAACACTCTTTCACAGGTTTGAGCAGCGGTAACACATTTTGGGTAGCCCAGTTTTCTAGTGACTTGAAAATCTCTTGCTTTTCAGGTGGCATGGAGTGGGTTTTTTGAGGTTTTGGAGGAGCTGCCGCCACGGCAGAGATAGGGGAGAATCTGACGGTGGAGGTTGGTGGAGGGATGCGGCGGCAGTGGACATCTGGGATCCTCCAAGGCAGAGTTTTGGTAGAGACTAGGCTGTGTGTGAATTGCATGGTGGCAGTGTAGTTGAGTCAGTGTCTCAAGAATTTTTGCTACCATGGATAGCAATACTGCAATATTATATATAGATCTGAAGAAAGAATATTTGACCCAGTCCTTTACTTTAATTGCAGTGGTGCCATTCAGGACTTCATTTTCATTAGTTTGTGAAATTGATTTTTCCTTTTTTATAAAAAAAAAAAAAATTGGTTTAGATTAAAGTAGATTTAGCAACTTTGTGGAATTTAGAGCATGTTCTGTTGCTTAAGGAATTCGTTTCAAATAAGAGTAGATGACCAAATTTTCATCATTCTGATTTTTTTTTGTACAATTATTTTGTTATAGGAACCATAAATTACTTGTGAGAAAAGATTATCGCTTTTTTTATTTTTTATTTACTTCAACAGAGAGAGAAAAGGGTATGATAGTAAATTAGGAAAAAGAAAGGAAAGAAAGGTGGGGAGGGTGGAGAATGAAAAACAAGGGGTGCGGTGCTGTGGTTTTTTGTGGAGAAGGGGAGGGAGGCGTTAGTAAACGTAAAATATTTCTGTGGGTTGTAAATACCGAAGTTTGGAGAGTTTGGTGGGCTGTGTTTTTGAAAAAGCTAAAATTAATTGACAGCCGATGCCATTTGTCATTTATTTGTTCTTTAAATACTAAAGCCAAATGCCGATCCAATCTCGATTTAAAAGTGTGTCTGATTTTGTGGTAAAAACGTAACTAAAGCTCTGTTTGCTTCTATTTTATTCTTTCATTTCCTCCTAAATCTCATACCTACAAATATATATAATATTATATTAAAGTGGGTGAAAAAAGATTATTAAATTAAGGGTAAATTGTTAAAATAGTCCCTTTTATTTAGTCACTTATGTTTGAAATGTTACATTTTAATCACTTACGTTATCATGTTAGAACATTTTAGTCACTGAGCAATTAATTGTTGTTAACAGTGTAATGGTAAGCTGACGTGGCACGTTAAATCATCATTTCAAATGAAAATTTTAAGTTAAATTATACAATTGGTCCTTATATTTTTTTTCATTTTGAGTAATTTAATTTTTTTTCTTTTATGTTCTTTTAACTTTCTTTTTTTCTTTATTTTTCATTCTCTTCTGTGTCTTTCTTTGTTTTTCTCCTTTCTCCATTTCTTTTAAGATATTTTTTTTATCTTTTTCATTTGTTAAAACTAGTCTCTATACTTTTATTTTTTTAACAATTTAATTTTGTTTATTTTCCTTTTCTTCTTCCCCTTTATTTTTCTATCTTCTCATATTCTTCACGAAAAAAATATAATCTTTTCCCACCAAACAAATCAAGTCCTTGTTTCTTTCAAATTATTCCTAAATTAAATTTCACTCAAAATCGAATACCAATCATTCTTAATCAAATCTTGATTTGAATAAACCTAATTTTGAAACTAAAATTGGATCTAACTAATCAATATAAAAAGTCATATCCTTAATCAAATCTAAACATAAATTGAATTCTTTATATTCAAAACAATTTTTCTTTGTTTCCAAATTTTTATAGAATTGTGTAGATTATACATTTCTGTTTTTTTTTATTTTCTGACGAATAAAATTAAGCAAACGATAAAATTGATCCAAACCTTCTTGGATATTCCCAAGCAAGCGCAATTGGAAGCCAAGCATGGATGAATCGAAGAGAGAAAGGGAGTATGAAACCAAACTGGTTTGGATAAAGTTGAGGGTAAGTCTCGTATGGTGGTTGTTTCAGCCATTGAAAGTGTAGAGCTCGTTTAAAAAATCTGTGAAACAGTGTAATTTTGAAAATGTTGTAGGTAAGATAGATAAGGTGGTCGAGGGGATTGGTTAAGAGGTTGAGGGAACGGACTCGAGAAATTTGTTGAGGGTGGATTGCCATAAGCCACGGCTAGCGAGGTCTTCGATTGAGGTGAGCTTGTGGGCTAGGTCATTGAGAGATTCAAATTGGTTCGTTGAAGTGGTGATGGATGATGAGGGTTTGTAATTGTGGGGTGAGAATATACAAAGTAAGTTTCATTTTGGTTTAAACTTTCTCCTTTTCGTTTTTCATAAATATAAAAAAAATTAATAAATGGAAATCATAGAAAAACTATGTTAAAAGAAATGAAGAAGGAAAACAAAGGGAGAAGTAGAAGAGAATGGAAAATAAAGAAAAAAAAGAAGTTAAAAGAACATAAAAGAAAAAATTAAATTACTCAAAACGAAAAATATGAGGACCAATTGTATAATTTAACATAAAATTTTTATTTGAAATGATAATTTAACTTATCACATCAGCTTACTGTTATATCGTTAACGACAATTAACGGGTCAATGATATTACAATATGATAACATAAGTGACTAAAACGTAACATTTCAAATATAAGTAACTAAAATGTAACTTGAGGTAAATAAAAGTAATCATTTTAATAGTTTATCTGAATACAAATTCAAATTACACAATTACAAAAATACATATTTTTCTTTCAAACCAATTGACTAGCGTTACTTTATAAAAGAATATTAGTGAAAGAATCCAGCACTAAATTCAAAGAAATGGAGAAGATGACACCAGATTCGTGAAGAAAATGAGAAAAGTTTCCCAAGACACCAGATTATATTTCATATATTAAAGATCGTAAACTAAAAGACTAGAGTATAGAGAATAAATAATACTAGTTTATGATAATATATTTTCAAGATTTCGTTGTTTAACCAAATATTAGTAAAGAAAATATAAATATTTCATAATTAAATTAAAACACAAATATTAAAACTATCTATATATATCATATATATATAATATAACAAGTACATACCCTTTGCTCAAAAAAAGTACATAAGCCATCTTTGCACCAAGTGGCACTCTCTTATTTTTCTTCCACATTTAATTTTTTTAATTAATTTATTAAAAATGGTCTTAAAAAATAATATTATAAAAATGCATAAAATTAAGACGATTCATGGATTTTTTTATTTATTATTTGTATTTAATAAATTTAAATTTTAACTATTATAATGCATTTATTTACCGTGAAAGCAAATCGGGTAGCAATTATTATAATAATTATTACAGTCACATATACTAAACTAAAATTATGTGGTATAATAATATTACATATATTAAAATAAAATTTAATAATAGTTATTTAATGTGTGCACAATATATATTTTATCAAAAGAAAAGAGCACAATATAATAGAAAATTATCAACTGTTTTAGGCATTGAGCTAAGAACTTCAGCCACAATGTCATGCGTCACCCAACAAGATTCTTCAACAATTTTTCATGTGACAGTCATTCTCATAATTAAACTTGCTATACCATTTGCCACCCGATTTTTTTGCACTGAGACATGATTCACACGAACATCATATTTAAATGTAATATATTTGATACTTATAAAAATATATAAAAATATTTTTAATTATTAATCGGTGCCTAATGTATGTAGGCCTGTCCATGGGCCAGGCCCGAAAGCTCGCTCGAAAAGTGGGAGGGTTTGGATAAAAATATAAGTCCGAAAAATAGGCTTGAGCAAAAAAATAAGGCCTGTTTAAAAAATGGGCAGGGCTTCAAGTAAGACTTTCTTGGTTCGAGCCCGACCCAGCCCAGCCCGAATATGAAAACAAAGAAAAACCTACTGTTTTCTTTTGCTCTTTTATTATTATTTTCTTGTTATTTTCTTGTTGTTTTTTTTCACCATTTTGCTACTATTTCACAATTATGTTACTACTATTTTGTTGTTATTATTTGGATATTGTATAACTCTTGTTTTATTGTTAATTTTGTTATTATTTTTCACATTTGCTTGTTAAGTTACATTTATCTTAGTATTATTTAAGTATATATATATTTTTAATTTCTTGAGAAACATTTATTTTAATGTTTTTAGTATTTTTAATGTATTATATTTTAAAAAAACTATACAAAAATAATATAAAAAATTAATATGGGCGGGCCGAGCTCGGGTTTTAGTATTTTTATATGAGCCGAGCTTGGGTAAAATTTTAGGCCCATTTTTCAGTGTGGGCCAAACAAACGGGCCTAAATTTTTTTAGGCCCGACCCGACCCGTGGACACCTCAAAATGTATGTATTAATAGTACGACTATTGTATTTAATATGTTCACAAATGCATTAATAATATATATCTATAATATTGTATGTATATTTGGTAAATTTTAAAAATAATTATTTAATGTCTACACATTTTATTTAATCGGTGCATGGGTACCAATTATTATAATAATATTTATTATATTATAAAGGCATAAGGGTCTAAAAAATCCTCAAATTTTTTCAAAAAAAAAATTAAGTCCCTCTTTTTTTTTTACTCAATTGAGCACTTGAACTTTCAAAATGCATAAAAAAGGCTATCAAACTTCTTCAAGAAAGCAATTAAGACCCTGCTTTTGTTTCCACTCAATTGAGTATTTGAACTTTCAAAATGCATAAAAAAGACTCAAATTTTTTCAAAAAAGCAAATAAGCCCTTACTCTTATTAAAAATTAGAAAAATAATTAAAATAATAATAAATTTTAGAAAAATTATTAATTATAATAAAAATATAAAAAATTTAAAATTTATTAAAAACTAGAATTTTTTTATAAAAATTGTAAAATTTTATAAAAAGAATAAAAAAATTATTGACCCCTAGTTTTTTTCAATTAAAGTTATCACGTGTCATAACACAATGTGACAAGTGACAAAAAAAATAAAAAATCAATAAAAGTTATAGAAAAATTATAAAATGCTTCTTTTGGTACGATAAGTTTTATAATTTTTTACGAAATTTATATTTCTTTACATTTTGTATAATTTTTCTTACTACTTTATAAAATTTTATAATTTTTTTATATTTCTATATATTTTATAATTTTTATAAAATTTTACAATTTTTATTACTTTTTACGATTTTTATAAATTTTTAATATTTTTTTCTAATATTTAATATTTCAATTTTTTATTAAAAGTTAATAATATATATAACTTTTATTGATTTTAATTTTTTATAATTTTTAATAAAAGAAGGGGTTTAATTGTTTTTTTTCTTAAGTTTGAGGGTCTTTTTAATGCATTTTGAAAGTTCAAATACCCAATTAGGTGCAAAAAAAAGTAGGAACTTAATTGCTTTTTTTTTAAAGGTTTGAGGGCCTTTTTGATGCATTTTGAAAGTTTAAGTACCCAAATGTGTGCAAAAAAAAAGAGTAGGGGCTTAATTATTTTTTTTGAAAAAGTTTGAGGGCTTTTTACACCCTTAAGCCTATTACAAAATATTTAATGTGTTGTATTTAATTTAAATTAGATTTAGATAAAATAGCTTCATATTATTAATTTTTTTATATTCAATTCAAATAGCTTAATATTACTAAAATTTATTCTTATATTTAATATTTTATCAACTTTTTAATATTTTTATGTACATAGGAACAACCAGGGATGGATCTATGATTTTACTTCAAGGGGGGCAGAATTTCTAAATCCAATCGACTGTTTTTTTTTAACATAAAAAAGTGTCAATTCTTCTTGGATACTTTTTTTTATCAAACAAATCAATTTAATGTTTTTAAAAAAAGAATGAACGATTAAACTGTAAAAACTTAAAAGAAAAAAAAATCATACTATACAAAATTAAATATTCCTTTTCAATATGCAAAAAAGAATAACTAATACTATACTAAAAATTTCATAAATATCATGATAATTCTAAAAATTAAATTTAAAAAAAAACAAAACTTAATCCTAGTTCTCAATACTAGGCATCCTAAATTGCACCCTTCGTTTTTTCATAAGATTGAACTAATCAATGATAGAATCTATTGAAAATTCTTGAGCTATATCTTTTTTGATGTATACCACCAAGAAAGTTGAAAGAAAGAAAATCATCCTCCATTCTATTGCAAAGCATTGTCTTCATAATTTTCATGGCTGAAAATGCTCGTTCAATTGTTACAGTAGACACGGGAAGTATTAGCACAAGACGAATAATTCTATCAAGAAAATGATAAATACTTGACTTATTTGTCTTAGTTAGCACAAGAAAGCCACTAACCTAATATGTATGGATATGTGCCAAATCAATTAATTATGGAATTTGATTTTAAAGTTCATATTCGGCCTCTAAGTTTAGCCTTTCAAGGCCCATCCTTACATTAGTATTTGATGATTATTATTTAAGTTATAATTAAAAAATGAAAAATATTTTGTTAATATAAAGCATAATCTAATCACTTAAGGGGATGAATTATATGAAATACAATTTAATCAATGGGCGAATGTTATACAATGCAGACACTAAACCTAAAATACATGATAATTTATATATAAAATTTAAAAATTTGAAAGTTGCAAGCCGGCAACCACCCCTAGATCCATCCTTGGGAACAACCACTCTCCATCCTCAGATTTTTTACATTTAAATTCTATTTTTATATAATTACTCTTCATTACTTTCACTCCATGGGTCACTTTCACCATCAAATTAATATTCTTTTATAATTTTTTAATATTTTTTATTGAGAATTAACTCATTATATCATATTTTATATATACAACAAGATATATTTTTTTATGTAACTTATATATATCTTAAAAAAAGATAAATTTTTATAATTTATTAAAACACTGTATATTTGAAAGTTTTGGATGAAAATAATAGAAGGATAACGCCATTTTTAAATAAAAAAAAAACAAAAAAGAGAGATTCTATTTAATCAAGTTTCTAAGACTCATTCTATAAAAATAATTTGTTGCATGAATTATGTGTTGGATCTGGTGCCCTAAGTGTAGTATTTTCGTGTAAGTACACTTGTAATTTTTTCGAACAGATTGGTTAATAAAATTATTCATAAATTGCATTAATACTTTGTATATTGTCATCACATGGTTTTTGCACGCAAAGCAAAATGGAAGCAAATGTTTCTCATTGATTATCTAATATTTAACTGGTACTAAGCGGTATTATATGGTTAGATCGTAATACGAAAAGATAGCTTGAATTAGTAGACGAACCTAACCTTTTCTTAGTCTAATCAGAAATGAGCAAACCGATTGAAAGACTAATATGTCGTCCATCAAGTCCAATTAGGGAGATTTCTTGTCTTGGGTATCGAAGTGGAAGACTCTTATAAGATATAGACATAGATGTGACTGGCTGGACTGATAGTACATTGGACTAGATCCAAATAGAATAGATCCTAAATTCGTTGATGGATTTATTCACTTGTGACATTCAAAGTATGACATGCCTAAATTCTTAGTGGATGGCAGACTATGTATGCGTGTGTGACACGCCAAACCTAACCGGGACGGACTGACCCAAATCCAAAGCGACACAATAGCCACCAAAGTGAGTTTCCAACTCAAGATCACCCAAAACACACCCCAACCTTATAACACCTCAATTATAACTAATTAACTATCTAATTTTAATGCGGAAACGATTTTGTGATCCATTTTTAAACTATTTCTAATTATTTAACCCTAAGGGTATTTTGGTTATTTTACCATATAAAGTTAAACAATCCCATTTTTAGTTTTAGATGGTTACCAACCTTCTTTTAGTCAACTTATGCAAGCCCTAAAAAATCCAGTTTCAATTGAGTTTATTTACTAAGTCAATTATTATTTTATTAATAGGAACTAAAACGTAAATTTTATAAACATTTAATACATTACCCAAAATATTATCTAAGAATATGTCTACCAAGTCTTAACACTGACAAGGCTAATTCTAAATTATTATCAAGTTTCCCTATCATTAAAGGCTTCAATTAATCTAATCAAGTTTTATGACTAAATTATAATCATACTTAGCAACCATTAATTATATCACACAAGGTACATACCTTAGCCACAAGCATTCCATTCCTTGGCAAACTACAATTAAACTATGTTAGTATAAAATACATGCTTCAAACACCATGTTCTCAATCACCATATAAACTCTTATCAACATACCATAAACCACACAACAATTAAGCATAAAAATCAAGCATTAAAGTAATTATAACATCCCAAAATAATAGTCTAAATAAATGTCCAATGTCCATTATAATTGAATTAAATCTAGAACCAATAAGTGACACAATGCCCCCTGTTGTATCTAAAGAAGAATCCTTAAGCTACTACCGAGCCTTAATCTTGGACCGGCCTTACGCTCGCTCCTCAACTGCTCAAGTCGAAAAAGTCTCTAGATAAAGGTGTGATGGTGTGAGCTTAAAAAGCTTAGTGAATGATCGTAAAAACAATAAGTAAATCACACTCAATTCATGCATAAATCCAGGCAAATTAAGCATTAAATTTCAATCATAATATCACATATTATAATCATAATAACATATGCTATTCCATGAACAAAATTCCAATTTAATATGGCATATGAAATCATAATTTAACTTACAAACATACATTTATATTGGCATAATACATTCATGGCAATATTTAAACGTGTGATCATACATTGGATAAATGGATCTCCAAACTCCTACATATCAGAAATAGTCCCTACCCGTCCCTTATATCGCCTGACAGTCCCATTGAGTGGAGACACAAACTCAACACTCCCTTATTTACTCCATAAATCAGAACTTCTTGAGCAATATGCTCACAAGTAACACATATAATGGTGAGTACTCATGGAACGACGGAAATGTGCAAGTGTACACAATCACAACAAGTAATAAAGTGACAAGTAAATGTCGAGTTATCGTACCCACAGGGACTGTGAAAAGAATTATTTATGAATGCTATTTAAAACACTTTGGTGAAGAAAAATATTTTGTTTGAAGAAGGTGATTGAAAACTAAGATTTTAAACTAAGTAAACTATATAAATAAACTCAAATGCACGATTTCAAAATATGATTTCATTCAAGATGACATAATTGTGTTAGATTAATTACATTTCTTAACTTAGAATTATTAAACTCATGTTTATATTGTTACGAATAAGTTCACGGCAACTCGGTAATTTGCTAACTTATGAACATACTCACCTACCAAAATCCATTCATCACTTGACTATATCCCTATGCCAATTCAACCGATTAAACAAATCTTAATAGGCAAATATGTTGTTGCACATACATACTTATTAAATCAAAATAATCTCTTGTACATATCCTTATGTCAATTCAAACAATTAACTTGATTTAATAAGCACATAAAAGACTATGTGAGGTAACAAAATATCCTTACCTTGAAATAGTTTAATCACACTAATCTTGCAAGTTATGCAAGGCAAATGTATCGTCAGATACCATTGCTAATCTAACCCTCAGCTACCTTAGATGATTAAACACGTACTGATTAAGTACTGTGCCTATTAATTACAATTTCAATCCGTTTAAATAATTAATTCATTAGTTACCTAACAATCGTAATGCAAGAATAACTTAGTCATGATTTTACTTAATCAAGCATCTTACCGAGGCCTATAACAACATAAACACAAATTTAATAATTTTAACAAACGAAATGCAATCAACCTAACACGAATTAAATTCAAGCTAAATTGATTAAATTAACCATTCCAACAACATAAATATTCATAGATATGTTCAGCATAATATCAACAAAAATTAAAGAGATAAGGAACAAAAATCAAATCCGGTGTTTTCCGTGGCTTGACTAGTTGCTCCGTTCTTCCTTCTTTGTTGTCCTCATCGACCAAGGCTACTATGAACACTTAATTGCTGCTCCAAATGGCTGATAAATGCCCCTTTCCTAAGAGGAGAAATTGGCAAGAGAGCAAGGGAATTTTTGAATGGAAAAGAAGAGAGAAAGTGGAGAGAAGAGAGGAAAGATGTGAATGCTTGAGATGTGTTTTTCAAATGACCAGCCTAAGGAGGTTTTTTATAGCTGAGGAGGGCTGCTAAAAATAGCTAAAATTATCAGCCAAAGAGCCCTCCCTTGACCGGCCACACATGTGGCAAGGTTGATAGTTTCAATTTTGCTAATTTAGGCTTAGGGAAAATCTATAAAGCCACCAATTGTGGAGGGGTTTGAATGCAA
Organism: Gossypium hirsutum; assembly: GCF_007990345.1. Classification (NCBI taxonomy): domain Eukaryota; kingdom Viridiplantae; phylum Streptophyta; class Magnoliopsida; order Malvales; family Malvaceae; genus Gossypium; species Gossypium hirsutum. The sequence continues at coordinate 23,987,176 of NC_053439.1, forward strand.
CTTGAGCAAGTCTTCAATGGCCTCTTTGCAAGCTTAAATAATCAGCTAATAAGTTTATTTCGGTCAGCTCTTGGGACAGTTTTTGGGCTGTCCATTTCTTGGTCGGTTCGGTTCACTCGGTTCAGTTCAACTGGACCACTTTTTCATAATTAATTAATAATAATTTATTAACCCAAATTAAATTGGATATAAATTAGAATTAATTATATTATGAATTAATACATATAATTTTGGACCGTCTTAGGCTAAAATTTAGTTTACCTCGATACTTCAAATTGCTTCTTGGTTTTGTGATTCGAGCAATGTCTGTTGAGCCATTTTTTGCCCTTTGTGCAAAACTGTCAAAAATAACCAAAATTTATCAAAATTAATTATCAAATTAACTAAAATTCAACATGTTCATATTTTAAGTGCACTTTATTTATTTTTTAAAAACTAATTATTTTTTCGATAAGAATATTATTGAAACTGTATGATTTTAAGTTAAAAAGGGTATGTAAAAATGTGTAAATTTTCGTGTTTCCACACCCCAAGCTTAATTCATTGCTCGTCCTGAGTAATGCACAAATTCAAAATAATTACTTGGAAAACACATTTGAAAAATGCCTTTAGAATAACATTCTTCCCAGAATTATGAATTTTATATACTCATGCTCAAAAGCAAGAAACTTGATAGTTATGCTAATTAAGTATACATATCGTTCAAATTAAACTCAACAACTATGATGATAGCAAAATTAGACTAAATGCTTCATTAACAAAGACATGTTAACTCTTACCAATTTGATTTTATTTCCTTATTCAAGGTTAAGCTGCAATCATTAAGTTTAACTTATGCCTTCATATGTTGAACATAGCAATTTCTCTCCACTAATGTAGGTAGCATAGAAAACTTGAATCAATAGGTCTTTAAAAAGGTTGTAACGTAGCTAGGCTAGAGGTAGGTAAAAGATAGATAAATTTAGGCTTTTAAACCCTAGACTCAGCTTCAATCAGACCTTTGGAATAATTTCCCTCAATACACCAACTTACTTTGCTTTCACATGCTCCTTTGTACATCTATTTTCTTTCAAGTACATGTTCTTTTTTTTTTGAGCATTTTACTATATGTACTACAATTTTTAGAGCATTTGATACTTCTTTCAACTCCTCCAAACTTATTTTCAAAGAATATTCTGAATAGTACTAAGTCTAGTGTTTGAGACAATTTAAATATAATTAAGAGAGAAGTGATGGCTAAATATTGCAAGGGTTCAAATAAAATTAGGCTATATAGTCTCAAAGTTGGGTTTCAAAGGATAAAATTTCATCGAGGTTGGCTTGCAAGGCTCAAACGATCCAAACAAGAGTTGCCTAAATCATTTTCAACATTCCATGCTTCCTAGGATTTCGCCTCAAGAAACTACTAAGTCAATTCTAGAGACTTAAACTTTCATGCATGCCTAACTTTCTTAAGGAACTAAAAATTTTATGGTACGATTTGCATGCTTTATTAAAAATATATTTATATCATTATTAAGCTAACATAACAATTTATTGAAATAATAGAACATTATTTATACTGAAGTTTAGCATACTTAACAAATTTTCAAATTATTTAACAAAATATATCCTAATCATAATTAAAAGAACTATTTATTCTAAGTGGAAATAATTTCAATTTTTCGGTCCCCCTACTTAAAATGAACAATGTCCTCATTGTTTAAAGTGAATAGATACTATACACCAGGTATGATTCTAGAAAAGAGGAGGTGAGTCAATTTCACTGCTTAAGTACCAAGCTCTTTCTAAATCCAATCCTAGACATGTATATATCTATTGCCACACTTTATATGTAACATCCTGATTTTGAGCCTAGTTGGAACAGTGGTTTCGGGACCACAAATTCGATGAGGAAAAAATTATTTTTACTATATTTTTATAGCCTAAAATTTCACGAAATGATTTTGTGAAAATTTCGTTCAAAAATTTTGACGTTTGGGCACTCAATTTAGTCAAAAGGACTAAATTGTAAAAAGTGCAAAAGTTGAGTTCTACATGTTAGAGGTGTCCAATTGTTATGAAATTTTAAATTGGAGGTCTTTATATGGTAATTAGACAATTGGTTAAGTTATGGACAAAAATGGACATGAGATAAGTGAAATAGGAAAATTTTAAGTTAGGGGCATTTTGGTAATTTGGTAATTAAAATGAATTAAAAGCGAAAAAGATGGAAAATTGTGCTCATCTTCTTCATTTGGCCGAAATTAGCAAGGGGGAAGCCATAGTTAGGGTTTTCAAGCTTCCAATCTCCATAGTAAGTGATCCCAAGCCCCGTTTTTAATGTTCTTTACGTTTTGTCCCGGTAACTTGATTTAGCTTATTCTAGCAATAATTTAACCTAGGGTTCATATTTGGAAAAATACCCATAGGTGAAATGTGTTTATTTTTATGTTTCATGGTAGAATATGAAGCTTAGAATTATGTTAAACAACTTTTGCTAAGCGATTTTAAGTGAAAACGAGTAAAACAACATAATCGGTAAAAATACCTAATGTTCATAAGTGTTAGAGTGGGAATTTGATGTTGCCATAGAAGGTAAAAATGTTCAGCTTGTCATAAAACATAAGAATAAGGGATGAAGTTTAATTTCCGAGCTTTAGGGAAAAAGTGTAATTATGCAAAAGTTTAGGGGCAAAATCGTAATTTTTCCAAAGTTCGAGTCAAGGATTGTTTTGATGAATGTGAGTATTAAATAAGATAAATTTGCTATTATAGATCAAGAAGAATGAAATCTGGAGTTAGACCAGGGAAAGAAAAAGGTTGAAGACTAAAGTGCTAGATTTGATCATATTTTGTACCGAGGTAAGTTTACGGTAAATAAATGCAATATTTTGATAATTATTATTAATGTTATTTTTTAGAAATTATGTATTTATTTCATGAAAATATCTAATGTTGACTTAAGTATGAGGTGACAGAGAATCAGTGATAAAAGCCCTGTTGAAACATTGGGAATGTATCAGATACAAATGTCATGACATTAAGGGAATGAGATCCCATGTAAGATCATTTCTGGGACATGACATTGGCATCATTGAGATTATGGGAGGTCCCATGTAAGACCATGTCTGGGACATGGCGTTGGCACCGAGATGAGAGGTCCCATGTAAGGCAATGTCTGGGACATGGCGTTGGCACTGAGATGAGAGGTCCCCCGTAAGACCATGTCTGGGACATGGCGTTGGCACCGAGATGAGAGGTCCCATGTAAGGCAATGTCTGGGACATGGCGTTGGCACTGAGATGAGAGGTCCCCCGTAAGACCATGTCTGGGACATGGCATGGGCACTGATATGAGAACTCCCATGTAATACCATATATGGGGTATGACATTGGCAGTACAGAAAACATCCCATGTAAGACTATGTCTAAGACATAGCTGTGGCATGTATTATCAAACAAGAGACTCGAGTATCCTTAGTATTCCAAGTGATTCAACGGGCTAGTAAATAGACCATGTTACATGAAAGTTCAGATAAAAGCAAAATAATAAATTCAGGTGAGTTATAAAGATTGAGAATATCTCAGTTATCAGTTGAGAAAGAAATTTTAGCAAGGGTGGAGTAAGTTATAATCATGAGTTATTTAAGTAAGCAAGTAAGTAAACAAGTAAGTGAACAAGTAAGTGAGTAAGTAAAGAAGCGAGTAAAGATTCTAATGTTTGATGAAATTTATGAGTATGATTATTTATGATAAATGTTGTTATTTATTTACTTGTAAAATTACTAAGCTTTATGCTTACTTTCTTTATTTTCCTTATTTTTATAGTATCACCAAGTCAGTTCGAGGATCACAAGGACGTCGAAGTTCGTCTCACACTATCTACAGACATCTCGGTATTATGTGATTTCAAAACATGTAAAGCTATGGCATTATAGAGACTTAGTCATTTTGAATGTGTTTATATGATATGGCTAATGGCTAGCTATTGAAATGACTAATTAAGAACATGTGTGGTGTTATGAATGCCTAGGTGATAGTTTATACATAGAAAATATGAAAGAGTAAAAATTTGCAATGAAATAGTTTTGGGACAGCAGCAGTGACGTGATTTTGAAAAATCACCAAGGATAGTATAAAATGAATTACAGAGTGAATGATGTATAAAATTAAAGCCTATCGAGTCCATTTTCATAGAAAAGTAACAGTGTGGGTAAAGGAATTTTATATTCTGAGATATTTGAATTTTGGTTAGACAGGGTCAGAATGGTTTTTGGAGTCCTCTGTTCTGACTTTAGAAAATCATTAAAAATTGTAGAAAAATAACTATGAGTTATAATTTATATTTCTAGCTTCCTTAGTGAGTCTATTTTCTGTAGAAACATTTGAGAACACCATATGAAAATCATATGATGAGAAAATTGATTTTTAGTGAATAAAGGTAAGAACCATCAGGTAGTGAAACAGGGGAGACTTTAATGAATAAACTGTACTAATTGGCTAATAAAAAAATTCTAAAAATTTTATGGTAAGATAATATATGAGTCTAGTTTCATGGAAAATTTATAGATCTAAATTTTTAGTTTTGTAACTCGAGTTATAATTAAATTAGTGACTACTGCACAGGTGCACAGCATTATGGTGAATAGTGAAATAAATTTTAAAAGCAAATTTTTATGCTCTGAACTGGTAAGTTAAATCAGATAACGCCTCATGCTCGACTCCGGCAACGGTCTCGGGTAAGGGGTGTTACATTATACTTCGTGACTTGTTCAATTTTATTAATGATTTCCATCTCTTGTTTTATTATGAAAAAAAATTCCTAATTAACTTTATCCTAAAATAACCTTAGAACATAAACAAAATAAAGTCGAGATCCCCCATTTATATATTTGCAGATCCTTCAGAATTTGACTCATCTTTTTCTCCATCATTATTGTCTTTACATGAATCACTTTGCTCCTTTTTCGATAATGGGCTCCATGGTTCAAATATGTAATCTGGAAACTCAGGTACAAAAATAAATGGGTCATTATAAATTTTTGTAAGAGCAGTTCTCATCGAGTCATCCCTTATTTTTGAGTATTTCCAGTAAACTTTTTGCTGCCACTGCATATGTTGCATTATGTCCATCAAATTTAATAGCTCATCTCAAAGATCTAGGCGAGGCGGTTGAGCTCTGAACATTGAAGTCTCAAGATTAGGTTCAGCTTCTGGTTCCATTGGTTCCACCTTATTAGGGACTTTAGCCGATTGCACTGGCTCGATCTCTGTAGGATCTTCTTCTTTTTTTTTGGGATCTTCACTTTCTTCAACTCGTTGCTATAGAACAGAGTCTCTAGCTATTCGGTAAAGGTCCCAATCTGTGATTGTGCCCTGGCTAAAGCCTGTCTTCTTTATGTTTGCAAGAATTTTAGCTTTCAAACACAGAATTATTATCGTAAAGGGAAAGTAAGCTGAGCCAGAACGTGAGCATCTAACAGCACAATTCTGCATTTCCCTCAGGATGATTATTCCCACATCAATGGTCTTCCCAGTTAAAATCGTGTATAATAAGACCATTTGCTCTAATGAGATTGTAGTCCCATGTGAGCTAGGCATCAGGCTGAATCGGATGAAGTAGAACCATACCTTTGCGAGTGATGTCAAATATTCTCTTCAACAAGTGTGGATTCCTTGCTTTGACACAGTCCACTTAGAACCTAGAACTACAAGTTCCTTGAGAGTTTCTTGCAAATTTTCAGGCTCTTTATTGCTCATCAAGGAGGAATATTCGTCGTTTTTGAAATCAGGCAATTCAAAGAACTCATTAATAGTGTTTGAAGTTATTGGCACCTTGATTCCGCGAACTGGAACTTCCATCAACTCGCTTGAGGTTAAATTTGCATAGAATTCACGCACTAACTCCTCAGCCACACTAGGTCTCTTATCACAAAACAACTCCAAATTGTGAGTTTCAACAACCTGACGAATATGCGCCATAAAACCAATATAGTTGCTTTCTTTCAATGTGAAACCTTTCTTTGGATGCATCTGTTGATTCTTGAAGATACTTTCGTATCTTGCTTTGGGTTCTTCACAGTGGAACTTGTTTTGTGATTCGTCAATTTGGGCAGATACACAAGTTCTCTTGCGAGGCATGATTAACGACCTTTTTTGTAAAAATTAAGAGCTTTTAAGAAAAATAATTTTGAATCAAAAGATAGAAAATTAAAATAGGTTGAGGGGTTTTTTGGCGAAGGATGGGTGAAAGGATGGTGTGCCGCTCGGGTATGCAAGGCAGTAGCGCACAGTAAGGGATGGATGTGAGCAGCGTGTGGATCGTTGAGCAGGCCTGGTGTGGGCGCGCGCAGGGTGCTATTGACAGATCAGCTGGGTGATGTTGTGGCTAGGGAATTGTTAAGAGGTTTCGACACTTAAGGGTTTTGGTGTTTTTTGGAGGGAATGGTGTATGAATGAAAAAAAATAAGAATAGATGGGTGGAATTTATAGTGAAAGGAGTAGGAACTAGAGTAGAATTCTTAAAAATTCTAAGTTCTAATTCTATTCAAAGTAAATAAAAACTAATAATTAATATAATGCATATTAAATTATTATTTGCTATTAATTTATTAAGATAAAATCTTATCGAATAAAATATGATTAAATTAAAACTAATCCTAATTCTAAATAAAGCTGATAGTAATTAATATATATTATAATGGATATAATTATATATTAATAATTAGCATCTTTTCCCCTTTTTTTTTTCTTTTTATTAAACTAAAAACATTTATTCTAGATGCTTTTTGAAAATATTTACAAAAAAGGCATCTAATTTTTAATATTTACAAAAAGAGTAATCAAATTTTTAAAAATAATTCAATAAGTTCCTAGACTTAATGAAAATTCAAAATTGAGTTGTAACATAAAACTAAATTGACCCTTTTATTTGAAAAACTAAAAATTTATTTTGTCATTTAGGAAATAATTTCTTGGGAAATTATGTTAAAATCAATTCCCAGGAAAGATTGGAGAGGTCACAAGCGGTCCCACTTAAGCTCCAATCTCCTAGACAATTTATTTAAGCATACTAATCTCAAAAATATACCCTAAATCATTTATTGAAATAGAAGAAAAAGAAAAATTAAATATTTGATAAAATGAACAAGATTTGATTCCGTTCAATTTTATCTCCCCAGTAATGTTTCAAGCATTGAGCATTAACTCGAGAATTACCTCCTTTACCTTAAAGTTCAACAACTCTGTATGGATAGACTCGATGAATCATAAATAGACCGGACCAACGTGATTTTAACTTACTTAGAAAGAACCTTAATCTAGAATTGAATAACAAGGCTTGCTGACCTGCTTCAAATTCTCGAACTCGAATGTGCTTGTCAGGCCATTTCTTGAGTCTCTCCTTAAGTAATTTGGCATTCTCGTATGAAGACATTTAGAATTCTTCTAGCTTGTTAAGTTGAAGCATCTGTTTATCTTTGGCACTTTTAAGATCCAAGTTGAGTCATTGGAGAGCCCAGTAAGCTTTGTGTTCTAACTCCAAGGGTAGGTGGTAGGCTTTCCAAAAGACTAACCTATAGGGTGACATCCCTAAAGGTGTCTTGCATACTGTCCTGTAAGCCCATAAAGCATCATCCAGTCTTTTGGACCAACCTCGTCAGTTCGGGCAAACTACCTTCTCAAGCATGCTTTTGATCTCCTTGTTTTCCAGTTCAGCTTGCCCATTCGTTTGCGGATGGAAAGCTGTAGCGACCTTGTGTTTCACTCCATGCTTATCTAATAACCATTTCAACCACTTGTTCACAAAATGGGACCCTTCATCACTGATGATGGCTCTTGGGGTTCCAAACCTTGTGAACACATGTTTTTGCAAAAACTTTATTACTACCTTAGCATCGTTTTTCGAATATACCTTTGCCTCAACCCACTTACACACATAGTCTACTGCTGCTAATATGTACTTCTGACCAAAAGATAGAGGGAAAGGACCGAGAAAGTCAATACCCCAAACATCGAATAATTTTACCTCAATAATGTTTGTTCAGGGCATTTCATTTCTGTTGGTGACATTTTCGACCCTTTGACATCGATCACAACTCTTTACGTAAGCATATGCATCTTTGAATAGTGCTGACCAAAAGAATCCAGCTTGCAATACATTGGCTGCAGTACATGTATGTAAACTGAAAAATATATAGGATTTTTCCTATATAATTCATCACCTTTTTACTTAAAATTGTTGTTAAATCAAGTAATTGTTTAATAAATTAATGAAATACGTGAAAATATGAAATTAGGATATAGAAATTATTAAAATGTGATTTTATGTTTTATTATACAGTTTACATGCATAAAATGTCTTATTTTATATTAATTTGACCATATTATATTTTTAAGCTATGAAGTGGGCCATGCATGACTAAATTAAATAATAAAATATAAAGTTATATTTAATAATTCATTTTAAAAATTTCATTAATAAATTGGGTTTCAATTAATTAAGTAAATTGATTAATTAAAGTGGTTAAATTATATTATTTGGTCCTTTACACTATTTACTATTATTGACAGGTTTGAGAGTTTTCTTCTAATTACAAAACCGTCTAATTTGGGGACCAAGTCAACCAAATTTTCCTCTGCAGATGGTTGACCATAAATTAATTTTTGGTTTAATTACACAAGGTTCTTAAAGAGTTAAAGAAATCAGAGATTTTCCCGAAGATTTATTGGTGACCAAGTCTTAGTCCTGAGTTGTTATGGCACTTAAATTAACCAAAAATCAAGGAAGAATCAACCACATTTCCTCAATTCATGGCTTGCCACTCTTGGAAGAAGCTTCAAAAGAGTGACACTCCTATTTTTAGCAAACTAGATCCCTCGCCTCACCTATAAATAAGAGCTAATTTCTCACTTTTTCAATCATCCCTCACTCATTCATCATTCTCTCCTCTCTTAACTCTCTTAGCTATCTTTCCCCCTCACACCTAGCATCAACTCTTCGTAGAGATTTTAGCAATTAAGCCTCTTAAAGAACCCTTGCTCTGCCATCTTGGAGAACCATCATCAAAGGAGCAAAGCAAAGGAACGAATGAGTCTCATCAATCAGAGTCTTGGGTGACAGCCACTCTAAATTGGGTTTAATCATTCTTTTCTTTATTTGAATGTAAAGATGTTTACTATGAGTTCCATGTTCTTGTTTACAACAATTATAGCTTAATTTTATTTAAGCTAGGATGATTATTTTGATTAAATAATATTTATTTGATTCATGCTTATAATGTTTGTGCCTCAATCGATCATGTTTTCAATTAAAATCAAGTCTGTATTTCATTCATACGTGATTGAAATGCACCTGAATTTGCTGAGCGATCCTAACCAGACAACGGCTAATGGACGCATAATTAAAATGTGCATGCTCAATTTAGATTCTATCCCGATTAAATTGTAGGTTGCGTAACAACCATAACCAGGCTCTGTTATTTGCATATTTTTTAGATTTGTGTGATTAAATTGTTTCAAACCTAACACGTCCCTGTTACCTCACACGAATGCTAAGAAACCCTTAGTAAATAAGGACCAGTAAAATGCGTATTTACTAAGTAAAGGATTCTAAAAGAACCTAATGTGGTTTCCAAACTCATGAAAGATCGAATTGCCATAGAATGTTTTTCCGAATGTTATTAAGCATGATGATAATAAATTGAGTTTAATTAAAGTAATTGTCCTAGTTTATTTATGTTATAATTGTTGCAAATTGTGTTTAATTTTACTAAAATCTATTTCATTCACATAGTTTGCATATTTAGGATAATTTGCATTAAGGATCATTACATTTAGTTAAATATATTTTAATCACCACTTCTCAACTATATTGTGTTTTTATTTACCAAATTATTAATATAATTTTAAAAATTAATTGACTTAGCACACATACAATCCCTGTGAAGACGATAACTGGATACTTATTTATTACTTGATAACGACTGTGTACACTTGCACAAACCCCAGTGTTACAAGTTACTGGCACCGTTGCCGGGGAGTGTCAACTGTTGCCATAATCATTTTTTCGTGAAATTATTTATTTTCAATTTTATTTATTTCTAACATAACTAACTTATTCTTTTTAATTTTTGTGATTTACTTCTCATGTGTTTATGAGCATAGATCGAATTGTCGATTTACTCCTCGTAGACCCTGAAATTGAGCAAACTTTCAGACAAAGAAGACGTGAACGAACAACTCAAAGACAAGTCAAGATGGACCTTGGAAATAAGAATCAAGACCAAGGTAATGAAGTCGATCATGTACAAAATCCTATCCTCATCGTCGATGATAGCGATCGATGCATCAAACAATATGATGTGCCACTTTTCAATGAGTTAAACCCATGAATTAGAAGGCCAGATATTGAGGAAACCCAGTTTGAATTGAAACCAGTGATGTTTCAAATGCTACAAATGGTGGGCTAATTTAGTGGTATGCCCACAGAAGATCCACATCTCCACCTTCGATTATTTATGGAGGTGAGTGATTCATTCAAGATAGCCGGTGTGACTGAAGGAACACTGAGGTTGAAGTTGTTTCCATACTCGTTGTGAGATCGAGCACGAGCATGACTCAATTTATTGCCACAAAGTTCCATATCTACATGGCAAGAATTAGCAGAGAGATTTTTGGTTAAGTATCTCCCACCTAGCAAAAACGCTAAGTTAAGGAACGAGATCACAACTTTCCAACAATTGGATGACAAGTCTTCGTATGAGGCTTGAGAGTGATTCAAGGAGTTACTTCGTAAGTGTCCTCATCATGAGATTCCTCATTGTATCCAGTTGGAGACATTCTATAGTGGTCTCAATGCACATGCAAGATTGATGGTAGATGCTTCCATGAATGGTGCAATTTTGTCTAAGTCTTATAATGAGACTTATGAGATCATCGAGAGGATCGCGAGTAATAACTATCAATGGCCAACAAATCGAACAGCTTCAGGAAGACGCGTAGCCAGAGTTCATGAAGTTGACTCTTTCACTTTACTATCAGCTCATTTATCGTCTATTTCCTCTATGTTAAAATAGTTAACTGCTAATAGTACCAATAGTTTTGCAGCTCAGCCACCAAGTCCGTTTGAAGTAGTTTCCTGTGTGTACTGTGGGGAAGATTATTCTTTTAAAAATTATCCATCGAATCCCGAGTTAGTGTACTATGTGGGGAACCAATATCAAAATAGGAGTGGACAAGGACCCCAGTCCAACTTCTACAATCCTTCATGGCGTAATCATCTTAAATTTTCTTGGAGCAACCAAGGAAATGGACTGAACAACAACTTATTACAGCAAAGACCCAACCAATCTCAAGGGTTTAATCAGCAAGCTCCAAAACTACCTCAAGCTGAGGCATCAAATAGTTTGGAGAACTTGTTGAAAGCGTACATAGCAAAGAATGACGCTTTGATCCAAAGCCAAGCGGCAACACTGAAAAATTTGGAAAACCAAATGGGTTAGTTAGCTACGGAGCTTCGTAATAGACCGCAAGGAACCTTGTCGAGCAATACTGAGAATCTAAGGAATTTGGGTAAAGAACATATCAAGGTAGTAGCATTGCGGAGTGGTAAGACTCTAGAATCCCGTTTGATTGATGTCGATGATGAGCTTGTTGAAAAGGAGGGAAGTTAACCAGATATTGAAGTTCTTACACCAAAAAAGTCAGAATCTATAGAGACTGATAAGGTAAATACTAATCTAGTAAATTCAGATATGTTAAAATCTTCTTTGGATGCAAATTTACCTACTCAGAAAAGTTGTCTGATTCAACCGAAAGTTTCATCACCTCCATATCTGCAAAGATTGCAGCAACACAAGCAGAAACATGAGGTACAATTCAAGAAGTTTTTGGATGTTTTGAAGCAGTTACACATCAATATTCTGTTGGTGGAGGCTTTAGAACAAATACTGGATTATGTGAAGTTTATGAAGGATATACTGTCCAAGAAGAAATGAATAAGTGAGTATGAGACTGTTGCCCTCACAAAGGAGTGTAGTGCATTTTTGCAGAACAAACTGCCACCGAAATTGAGAGACCCATGAAGCTTTACTATACCCTGTAACATTAGTGAATCTTACTGTGGTAAAGCTTTGTGTGACTTAGGAGCGAGTCTCAACTTGATGCCTAAGCCTATCTTCAAGATGTTAGGGACAGGTGAAGTAAGACCTACAATTGTGACGCTTCAGCTAGCGGATTGATCTTTAGCATATCCCGAAGGAAAGATCGAGGATGTTTTGGTAAGAGTCGATAAATTTATTTTTCCTGCTAATTTCATTATTTTAGATTTTGAAACAGATAAGGAAGTGCCAATTATCCTTGAGAGACCTTTCCTAGCCACGAGAAGAACGTTAATTGATGTGCAGAAAGGAGAACTCACCATGCAAGTTCAAAACGATCAGGTAACCTTTAACATTCTTAAAGCAATGAAATTTCCCGATCCGACAGAGGAGTGTTCAGTTATGGAAGAGATAGAAACCTTGGTTTCTATGGAAAGCAATGTTGAAGAAGATCCATTGGAGAAAGCCTTAGATCTTGATCCTTTGGAGGATGAAGAAGGTGGAGAAAACATGGCTTTGATGGAAGCCAATCCGAGAAATTTTATTCAATCCATACGATTTGAACCGTTGGAGTTGGAAGTTAGAGAATTTGTGCAACCCAAGTTGTCAATTGAAGAACCACCTAAAATCGAACTAAAGGTACTTCCCTCCCATTTGAAATACATTTATTTAGGTGATTGTTCTACTTTGCCTATGATTATTTCAGCGGAACTGACGAAAGATCAAGAGGAGCAACTAATTGTTGTTCTAAAGATATTTAAGAAAGCAATTGGTTAGACCATAGCTGATATTTGAGGTATAAGCCCTTCTTTTTGCATGCATAAAATCATTTTAGAAGAAGATGAAAGAGCTCAAGTTGATGTGCAAAGGAGGCTCAGTCCTATTATAAAAGAAGTCGTGAGAAAGGAAGTGATCAAATAGTTAGATGCAGGAATCATCTATCCTATTTCAGATAGTTCGTGGGTAAGTCCGGTGCAGTGTCTGCCGAAGAAAGGTGGAATCACAATTGTTGAAAATGAGCATAACAAGTTAATTCCAACAAGAACTATTACCGATTGGAGAATCTGTATTGATTACAGAAAGTTGAACAAAGCCACTCGGAAGGACCATTTTTCGTTGCTTTTTATGGATCAAATGTTAGATCGACTGGCAGGTAATGAATTCTATTATTTTTTGGATGGCTATTCGGGATAGAACCAAATAGTTGTAGCCCCCGAGACCAACATAAAACAACCTTTACTTGTCTGTACGGTACGTTTGCTTTTAGGCTAATGCCTTTTGGTTTATGCAATGCACCTGCAACTTTTCAACGATGCATGATGGCAATATTTACTGATATGGTTGAAAATTTTGTTGAGGTTTTCATGGATGATTTTTCTGTTTTTGGTAACACTTATGATATTTGTCTGAGTAATTTGGCTAAGGTTCTGAAGAGATGCAAGGAGACAAATCTTGTCCTTAATTGGGAAAAATGCCATTTTATGGTCAAGGAAGGGATTGCCTTAGGTCATAAGATCTCAAAAGAAGGAATTGAAGTCGACAAAGCAAAGGTGGATGTAATTGAAAGATTACCAGCTCTAATTAATGTGAAAGGAGTCAGAAGTTTCTTAGGCCATGCCGATTTTTACCGAAAGTTTATCAAGGATTTGTCAAAAATTTCTAAGCCACTGTGTTTGTTGTTAGAGAAGGATACAGTGTTTGATTTTAACAAAGCATGTTTAGAAGCTTTTGAAGAGCTAAAAAAACAGTTAATCTTATTCCTAATAATCATTACACCCGATTGGAGCACACCTTTTGAGTTGATGTGTGATGCAAGTGACTATGCTGTTGGAGCTGTGATGGGTCAAACAAGAAATAAATTGTTCCAACCCATTTACTATGCAAGTAGAACCTTGACGAGATCCCAACTTAATTATACGGTAACTGAAAAGGAACTATTTCATATAGTTTTTGCTTTTGACAAATTCTGCTCATATCTTATAGGTACCAAAGTTACAGTATTTACTGACCATGCGACCATTAAATACTTGCTCATGAAGAAAGACGCAAAACCAAGACTAATTCATTGGATACTTTTACTCCAAGAATTTGACCTTGAGATACAAGACAGAAAATGTATTGAAAATCAAATAGCTAATCATCTATCGAGGTTGGAGCAAGATAAGGTGACTCAGTCATGTGTGCCTATCAATGAGAATTTCCCAGATGAATACTTATTTGAGGTAAATTGAATTCATGAAATACCCTGGTTTCCTGATTTTGCCAATTATCTTACATCTGGAATAATTCCTCGAGAAAAGACATACCAACAAAGGAAAAAATTCTTTCATGATAGTCAATATTATCTTTGGGAGGATCCGTTTTTATTTAAACAACGTGCAGATAATATAATCTGAAAGTGTGTAGCTGAAAGTGAGATTATTGAGATCTTATATCATTGCCATTCATCTCCAAGTGGGGGACACTTTGGTGGTTCACGTATTGCAGCAAAGATTTTGCAAGCAGGTTTCTTTTGGCCTACACTATTTAAAGATACTTATGCTTATGTGAAGAACTGTGATAAATGCCAAAGGATTGGTAATATATCAAGGATGAATGAAATGCCCTTAACAACCATTTTGGAGATTGAATTGTTCGACGTATGGGGCATTGACTTCTTAGGCCCGTTTCCTTTTTTTTATGGGAAAAATACATCTTAGTTGCTGTGGACTATGTATCCAAGTGGGTTGAAACTGAAGCATACCCTACAAATGATGCTAAGGTAGTCATGCGATTTCTACATAAGCATGTGTTTACACGATTTAGGACACCAAGAGCTATTATTAGTGATGAAGGTTCCCACTTTGTGAACAAATGGCTTAAGTGGTAGCTTGACAAATATGATGTGAGACATAAGATTGCTACTGCCTATCATTCCCAGTCTAATGGGCAAGTTGAAAGAGTGAACCGCGAAACAAGGGTATCCTTGAAAAGGTAGTACGTCCTAGTAGAAAAGATTGGTCTCGAAGGCTCGATGATGCATTATGGGCCTATTGAACAAGATTTAAGACTTTGTTAGAATGACTCCTTATTTGTTAGTCTTTGGAAAGGCATGTCATTTTCCATTAGAGTTGGAGAATAAAGCTCACTGGGCTTTGAAGTAGTTGAACTTTGATCTTAAGCAAGCCGGTGAGAGAAGGATGTTACAACTTGATGAGTTGGAAGAGCTGAGGTTGTTTTCCTATGAGAATGCCAAAATGTGTAAAGAAAGATCAAAGAGATGACATGATAGTCATATACAACCTCGTGAGTTTAAAGAAGGTCAGAAGGTGTTGTTGTTTAATTCAAAGCTGAAGTTATTTCCTGGGAAGCTAAAATCTCGATGGAAAGGACCTTATACCATCCATCGAGTTTTTCCTTTTGGAGCTATTGAATTATACGACAATTACGGAGGTATGTTTAAAGTTAACGGTCAATGTCTCAAACACTACTGGGATGATGAAGTTGAGCGAATTGAATCCTAGGTCAAATTAGCAAACCCTTAATTTTTCATGAACTCGTCTTGTAAATAAATAAATAATTAGAATTTATTTTCTTAATTTAGTACATTTAATTAATTCTGTCTAAGGAGATTGGAACTTAAGCGGGACCGCTGTGACCCCACCAACCTTTCCTGGGAATTAATTTAATGTAATTTGTTAAGAAGAAATTTTCTAATTAGGTTTTAAAATGTTTTTTTTCTAGTTTAATTTATTTTGTTTAAATTTTAAATTTTTATATTAATAAAGGGGGTCAAGTTTGGCCCAAGTACTAATCAGGTTTTTTTTTAAGATACAGTCTGAGTTTGAGGCCCAAGACAGTAAAAAGGACGTAAAAATTTAACCCCTGCGGTCACACCTATTGCTTGTCGCCCAAGTAACCCTAATGTAGCTAAATTTTTGCTACATGTTGCCCTAATTTTTCCCTATATAAACCCCTCTTCATGCTACTAATTTTCATATCCCTCAAAGCAATTTGTTTACACCCTAGAAATCCTTAAAATCTCCTTTTTGTGCCACTAGCCTCAAATCCCGAAAAAATCCCTAGGCTTTTTTTTTTGCTGAAACCACCTAGTGCCGTCATGAGAGAATAATCGGAGCATCGACATTGCTGCACCATGTACCCGTTATCTCCGCTGCACACCACCATTGTTGTCACACGTTGCTGTCATCGCTGTAACTCTTTCGCCATAGCAAGGTTTTCCGAAGCAAGTTCTACCTTCTTTTGTCGATTTCTGTTCTGCCTCTGTAAGTAGAAATTTTGCCGAATTTTTAGGAACATACCATGTCTTGCAGAAAAACTAGATCATCAAAGACTATTCCTGAAAACCCGATTTTGATCGATGAAGAAGTGAAAGAGAGTTTAATTCAATTTTCAAGCATCAACCTATGATGCCAAAAAAAAGGTTTTAACCTGAAAAGCAAATATGTGATGGTTGTCCCTATGCCGATTAGAAAGATAATCAATGCTCTCAAGTAGGAACGATTTTGTAATGCTTGTTCACTTTCCGATGATGAACTAGTTCAAGAATTCTATGCTAGTTTGACTACACAAGATGCTACTAAAGTCATCGTTCGAAAGAAAAAGGTACCTCTTACTTCTAAGTCCAACAATGATTTGTTTAATTTACATGATGTTAAGGAAGATGAGTACTACCCAATGATGAACAATATCAATTGGGATTTTCTTCAACAAGTGCTTGATGTTGTGACAAATCTAGGATCCCAATGGATTATAAGAAAGTATGAGAGCTATTCTTGTCGAAGAGAATACTTAAAACCAGTAGCAAAGGTATGGTTTTATTTTGTTCGCTACAGTTTTAAGCCTATCTCACACAATTCCACCTTCTCGATGGAACGGATGCTCTTTTTATGTGCAATCTTGACAGAAAAATCTATTAATGTTGGGAAAATTCTTCTTAAGGAGATTTATGACTGTGATAAAAAGAAGGCAGGAAGTGCTTATTTCCCATCATTAATCACTTCACTTTGTTTAAGGGCCCGTGTTAAAATGCAAGCAAATCTGAAGGGGTAGTATGTCCAAGGGTGCATTACAAGTCATGATCTTGAAAGGTTAGTAGAGAGAGTACATGAGCTGAACCAGGGCGAGCAAGAGGAACCAACTGAGCCAAAAACCGAAGAGTCAACAAATGAAACTAAAACTGAAGCTGATTCAGTTACAAACACTAAAGAAGGAAAATCTGATAAGGAACCAAATAGTCCTCAACCAGCTGAAGGAGCTGAAAACTCTGAACCTAGGGTTGAGCTAGAAGAAGAACTAGTCAAGCTAAGTGTTGAACCAGAATTTACAACTTCAATGCCAACTCCTGTGAGTACTTCAAAGAAATCAGAGTTGTCAATTTTGATGGATATGTGCAAGTTCATGCACAATCAACAACAGACTTACTGGAAGTATGCAAAAATTAGGGATAATTCAGTTCGAAATACTTTTAAGAATATCTCTAACACTTTTGTTCCTAAGTTCCCAGATGCTATCTTTGATACATGGACGGAAGATACTAACAATGCAAGCGCAGATGGAACTAAAGAAGACAAGGGGAATGAGTTAGAAAAATAAAAGGGGGGATTCTTGTCTTGTTATTTATTTAATTGTTTTTAAGTCTTTAGGAATTTATTTATTTAGTAATTAGGATTTAGTTTCTGCAAAATAAAACATAGCAAGCATGAATAAACATTTCCTTAGAAAAAATAAGACTAAGTGATGTGGTAATGGGAATGAACATGTCTAGGATTAGGTTATTAGGAAAGACTTGGTATTTAAGCAGTCTTAATGACTCACCTCTCTTTCTTTACAACCCTACCTGGTGTTTAGTTTTCATTCATTACTTTATTCTTGCAATGAGGACATTGCTTCTTTTTAAAGGGGGGTAAGGCAAATAATTGCTCAAATTTTAAAAATTTTCAAGTATGTTTCAATCATTTCTTCCATAAGTATGTTTTAGTAAATGAATGTTTAGAGAAATTCTTTTTAATAAGATAGCTTGTATGCAAGTATGAATGATGATTTTATTTGAGTGATTGTATGTTATCGTGAAGAATGGAATGTTTTTATGATCTGAGTCTTAGGTAATGTTTGCAATGAAAACTTAGTTTCTCTTAATATTAGACATGCATGAAGGTTTATATCTTTAGAATTGACTTAGTAACTTTCTTGAGGCGAAATCTTAAGAGACATAAAAATATAAAATGATATAGGCACCATTTTTCTTTGGATCATTTGAGCCTTTTCAAACCCACCTTATGATATTAGACCTTTCAAACTATAATTTTGAGCTTAAAGGCTTGTTTTTGAAATGAACCTATATTATACGTCAGTTACCATCTTTTTAAAATTATCCTAATTTTGTACACCTTTCTTAACTTAAGTTGTCTTGGGAATCAACATTTGAGGAAATTTTCATAAAGATGTACGTGCTCAAGCTTAAAAAAAAACAAAGACAAAGAGAGAGCATAGAAAAGTTCGCTCAGTCTCCAAAAAGGGAAAAATGTATGAGCTTGAGTTTAAAATAAGTTTGGGAGTGTTCCAAAGGTTCACTTAAAGAAAAAAGTTGAATTACTAGAAAACCAAGACAAAGTTAAAGGTTAAGATTTTTGAAACCGAAATGTCCAATCTCTTAAAAATCCCTACCTTTAACCAAGCCCTATTACAACCTTATAAAAGACCAATTGATTTGATGATTATGTCGCCTACATTAGTGGAGAGGAAGAATTAAGTTCAACATATGAATATCATAAATAAACCTTAGGATTGTTTTGCTTGACTGATGAGAAATTGTGTTGAGTGAAGAATATTATCTATGGCTGTGACATACATGCAAACTATGATTCATGTTGGCATATCTTGAAACTTAGAATAAAATTTTCAAAATGTTTGTATGTGAGTTACTTGTTAATAAAGAAGATCTATGAGCATGAATTTATTGATGCATGATTATGAGACGAAGATTGATGCTACTTACACTCTTATCAAAATTTGCCTTAGCAAAACCTTGTGCTGTGCATGAACATTACTCAAGACGAGCAATGATTTAAGTTTGGGGTTGTGTAAACTGAAAAATATATAGGATTTTTCCTATATAATTCATCACCTTTTTAATTAAAATTGTTGTTAAAATCAATTAATTGTTTAATAAATTAATGAAATATGTGAAAATATGAAATTAGGACATAGAAATTATTAAAATATGATTTTATGTTCTATTATATAGTTTTCATGCATAAAATGACTTATTTTATATTAATTTGAGCATATTATATTTTTAATCTATAAAGTGGGCCATGCATGATTAAATTAAATAATAAAATATAAAGTTATATTTAATAATTCATTTTAAATATTTCAATAATAATTTGGGTTTTAATTAATTAAGTAAATTGATTAATTAAAGTGGTTAAATTATATTATTTGGTCCTCTAAACTATTTACTATTTTTGGACAGGTTTGAGAGTTTTCTTCTAATTACAAAATAGTCCAATTTGGGGACCAAGTCAACCCAATTTTCCACTGCACATGGCTGACCATAAATCAATTTTTGGTTTAATTACATAAGGTCCTTGAAGAGTTAAAGAAATCAGAGATTTTCTCGAAGATTTGCTGGTGGCCGAGTCTTAGTCCTTAGTTGTTGTGGCACTCAAATTGACCAAAAATCAAGGAAGAATCAGTCTCATTTCCTAAATTCATGGCCGGCCACTCTTGGAAGAAGATTCAAAAGATGGACACTCCTATTTTTAGCAAACTAGCTCCCTTGCCTCACCTATAAATAAGAGCTAATTTCTCACTTTTTCAATCATCCCTCACTCATTCATCTTCTCTCCTCTATCAACTCTCTTAGCTATCTTTCCCCCTCACTCCTGGCATCATCTCTTTATAGAGGTTTTAGCAATTAAGCCTCTTAAAGAACCCTTGGTCAGCCATATTAGAGAACCATCAGCAAAGGAGCAAAACAAAGGAACGAAGGAGTCTTATCAGTCAGAGTCTTGGGTGATAGCCACTCTGAATTGGGTTTAATCTTTCTTTTCTTTAATTTAATATAAAGATGTTTGCTATGAGCTCTTTGTTCTTGTTTACAGCAATGATAGCTTAATTTTATTTAAGCTAGGATGATTATTTTGATTAAATAATATTTATTTGATTCATGCTTATAATGTTTGTGCAACAATCGATCATGTTTTTAATTAAAATCAAGTCTGTATTTCATTCATACGTGATTGAAATGCACCTAAATTAGCAGAGCGACCCTAACCAGATGATGGCTAATGGACGCATAATTGGAATGTGCATGCTCAATTTAGATCCTATTCCGATTAAATTGTAGGTTGTATAACAACCCTAACTAGGCTCTGTTATCTTCATAGTTTTTAGATTTGTGTGATTAAATTGTTTAAAACCTAACACGTCCCTGTTACCTCACACGAATGCTAAGAAACCCTTAGTAAATAAGGATCAATAAAATGTGTATTTACGAAGTAAAGGATTCCAAAAGGACCTTATGTGGTTTCCAAACTCATGAAAGATCGAGTTGCCATGGAATGTTTTTCCGAATGTTATTTAGCATGATGATAATAAATTGAGTTTAATTAAAGTAATTGTCCTAGTTTATTTATGTTATAATGTTTGCAAATTGTGTTTATTTTTACTAAAATCTATTTCATTCATATAGTTTACATATTTAGGATAATTTGCATTAGGGATCATTGCATTTAGTTAAAAATATTTTAATCACCACTTCTCAACTATACTGTGTTTTTATTTGCCAAATTGTTAATATAATTTTACAAATTAAGTGACTTAACACACATACAATCCTTGTGGAGACGATAACTCGATACTTACTTATTAATTGATAATGATTGTGTACATTTATATAAACCCTAGCATTACAATGTACCTCCGAAGTGTGCCCCACTCGGAGCTGAGTGACAATGGTATAAAATCTTATGTACTTCATCTTCTACCACGCATCTCCTGATCATTTGATCTGCACACTTTTTAAACAAATACGGTCCTTCCCAGAAATAGTACTTCACATCGTGAAGAAACTTTTTCTTTTGATGATATGTCTTATCAATTAGCATCAAACCACAAGCTAAAAAGTTAGCAATATCAGCAAACCAATAAGTATTATGGACATGATTTACCTTCAGTATGTGTGATGTGATCCGGCCCGGGTTAATCGAGTCGTTTTGCAAAGTTGCCCGATCGTCTACGAGGAGTAGTTGGAGTTGTCAAAATTGGGTGATTTAGGCTAAGGGTTGCGGAAGCTTTGAGAAGGGTTTAGATGAGTGGTTTGGTGTTGATAAATTCGGTTTAGAATAGAAACAAGGTAGGTTAGAAAAAGGTAATTGATGGAGATGGAAAATAAAACTTAAACGTCAAGAATGTTCAATACTAAAAAGTATTGCCCGAGTCTTATATTGCTTAAGGTGAAATTTGATGAAGGATAGAAGCGAACCTTGACCCAATACCTATATAGAGGTAAGAACCAAAGGTATAAAAATATGGTTGAATGCCACACCGGTTTGGTGATAAGTTCAATTGAGTTTGGATGGACGCCACTAGCAAGCTAGATAAGTCGCTTTGAGACTCGAACGAAAGAAGAGAGGAGGTAACCTCACAAGAAAAAAAGTTCTATTAAGTTTAATAATCAAATTCTGTAACCTTTTACAATAAACAAGTGAGCTATTTATAGGCAAAGACTAAGCTAGCCGAATGGGCAACTTAATGGCTAAGAATTCAGCCATGAATATGCTAGAAATTTCTAGAAAGAAATCATTAATTTGCTGTAGCTGAATTCAGCTGAATGTGCATGAATGAAGCATTAAAAATTTGGTTCATGTTTGGAGATGATGCAATGATTGACCGAATCATCATGTTGCTTCACTTGATGCATTCATGCATCCTTAACCTTGAAGAATCTCCATAATTCTATGAATGTGTAGCCCTTTAATGATCCTACATCTCCCCTGGCTGAATGAGGCATTAATGTGCCTAAAATACTTGAATGGTCATCTTGAAAATGCATGAATCATGCATGAAACGTCCCATGTACTTTTCCCCCATAAATATGATCCATGAATCTTCAAATACATGAACTTTCAGCAACTCCCTCTTGCATGAACGTCCCAAATGCATGTGCTACTTTAAATGCCATCCATTGAACCTCAATTGTGCATGCACACTCCCATACATTGCACCAATCCGTTCATGAACCTGCAGCAAATAACATCAGCAAGTTAAATGTATTTCAGACACATTAAATTAGCAGCATATGAACTCAATAATTTGCACATTAAATTCGGCCATACATATTAACAAATTCAGACATATTTAAAACGTCATAATTAATTAAGTATTTAATTTAGATATAATTAAAACACTTAATTAATTATTTTTCCAGATTTTAACAAATTAATTAACTTAAAATAAACAACTAATTCAACTAAAGACAAATTAAATGGTTTATTTTAGCAAAATAAATGCAAACTAAAGAAAGCTAAAAATAAGCTCATTGGGTTAAGATTGAGCTGAATTGAGCTCGAATGAGCTGACTTGAGCTCAAGTGAGCTGGAAACGAGCTAAATGGAGCTCAACGAGAAGGAATTGAACTAATTCAGCTCGCATGGATTTGCAAACAATGCTTAGGGAGCTGGTCCAAAAGTGCGCCCGAGGCGTGGTCGTATCATCCCCTCCCTCTTTAAAGTGATTTGTCCCCAAATCGGGCCATTTGCTCGCGAAAAATCATTCAAGATTTTGAAAGCCACAAATGGCTTGGATCAAAAGAAGCTCATTCGCATGCCCTCCCTCTTTAGAAGGGTATCGCCTCACATCGTTACCTATAAAAGAATAAAACGAATTAGTAACACGATGAAGGTTAAGCACAAAGGAACTTTCTAAAATTTGATTCACAATTCGAACAAATAAACCGATACTAGGGTCAAAAATAGAAATTGTTCTTACCGTTTTTTTCGATAGAAACAAACCTAAATCACAAAACAATCGAAAGGCATAATCTCGAAGGTCAGAATTACAAAATCCAAGCCCTTTTAACAAGAACAAAGAATAATAATCTCCGGGGTCAAAAACAAAATTTTCTCTTGCCATTTCAATTTGATTTGGCAATTTCATGACAGACTTCATAGAAAGAACACTAAGCAACTCAAAATCATTATCATGTAAAACATGTTCGGATCTTTTAGACCACAGTTGAGAACAACCTCCGGAAACAAAATTTTGATTTTGACTTAACAAACCAACAAGATTCACATGTCCCATTTTCAAACTTAAAGAGAAAGCATCAGACAAACAAAGATTGTTTACACATTCATTCAAACAAAATTTACGATGCTTGCTTTCTTTCATGGATGATTCATAATAACAAACTCCAGGATTAAACACATGATTTTGACTACTCGATCCAAATGGCAACGAGGGTGTTAGCATACTCAAATTCAAACAAGCAAACCTTTTAAATTTCGTTCGAAAAGATTTACGAAAACATGGAAATTTCACACCACAAATTAGATAATTCACATGATCAACACAACCAAACAGATGATATGTCGACTTTTGATCACACAATTCCATATTTTGTTGGTGCTGTTTTATTCGTTCTTCATCAAAAATCTTGCTGATGCCATACTCATCAATACATTTCCATTCCTTTTCAACAGGATCAGTTAGAATGAACAAATTATACGGACTTTCATCTCGAGCATCCAAAACATGCATTCCATTGCAAGTTAAAGATAAACAACCAATACCATCAAGAAAATAAGATTTTTCAAAAACAAGAATCTTCTTATCATCAGACAAAACAAATGGTTCATCATCAATCAAAGAATGACAAGTAGCCACGTCAAAGTTTAGATTTTTTTTAAAGACCAAATCATCAACAATGTGTCCACCAACAATCAAATAAGGCAGAGGTGCTTTAAAATTTTCAACATTCATACCTTGCTTACCTTGAAACATTGGAAGAATGATATCTTGCAATTGATCGTCATGGAAATCAGTAGGAAACAAATGATGATTAGAGCATTGCAAGACTCTTTTCAAGGAAAAATCAACATTTCGATCCAAGGTTAAACAACAAAACAAATGTTTGAATGAGCTTTCTCTAAGACCAACAAAATGGCCGAATTGATCGATAGAAAACAAATCACAATTAGAATGAAGACCAAAAAGATTCTTACTTGACTTACCTTCGAAAGTTTGAAAATTATTCACAACATCCAACTTACCTTTTTCAATTAATTGAAAACGTCGTATGTCAGAAAGTTAATGAAGTTGGAACCAGTCCGTGGGTGAAATTTTGTAAACCTGAAACGAAGAAGAATCAAAAGGCAAACTCAAACAGGGGTTAGCAAAAGTTTTCCTTACTTTTTCTTGCTTGCTTTCTTCACTCATTTCTTTTGCGAACTCTTTTTGTTTTCCACTCAATTTCTTTTCAAGCTCTCTTTCAATTTCTTTTTCCACTCTTTCTTTTTCTTCTCTTTTAATTTCTTTTTCAATCTATTTTTGCTTTTGACTCTCTTTTATTTTTGAAATCTCATTTTCATATTTTTCTTTTTCATTTCTTTCATTTTCATTTTCTTTATTCTTTTCTCGCTCAAAATCTTTTACAACCAAAATTTTCAATTTGATTTGGTCCTTATGGACTTGTTCCGGTGTGAGCGGTGTTAAGGTGATTTTCCTTCCTTGATGCTTGATGGAATACCTATTGGTACGTTCATCGTGAGTGACCTTGTGATCCAATTGCCATGGTGCTCCCAGCAACAAATGGCAAGCTTGAATAGGTACCACATCACAAATGACTTCGTCTTGGTATCTGCCGATGGAATATGCAACACGCACTTGTTGAGTAACTTCAAATTCACCTTTGTCGTTAAACCACCGCAGCTTATAAGGTTGGGGATGCTCGGTAACGAGTAAGCCAAGTTTTTCCACCATTCTAGTGCTGGCCACATTTGACTAATGTCACCATTAACAATGATGCAACAAATTTTATCGTGGACACGGCATCGAGTTTGAAACAGATTCTTATGTTGCGGTTCGTTCTCCAATTGTTGAAGACTTGAACTCATTTTGATGTCAACGTTAACAGGTGTCAAATCTTCTTTATCTTTGTCGGATAGTACTTGGAGTTCTCCTTTTTGTATTCGTCGGAATTCAGATCGCATTATCCTTTGCATTTCTCGCTTCCATACTTGGAATTCACATTCAGAAAATTGTTCGGACATGTTTCAACAAAATGTTAGAAAACACAAGATAAATTAGAAAGAAAAATAATCCTCACCACAAAATCTCACAAGTTCTCTCGCAAAGAAAATAATAAATGGCACACCACTCGTGTTTCACTCTTATTTGGCTTTTCTTCTCTCGAATGAACTCACGCTCTCTTGCCTTTTACCACTCGACCTCGTCTCACAAATTCGTAATTCGTCTCGGTAGACTTAATTTGCTGCTTGAGGGTCGGTTTCAAAATGGGTTACAAGGGATAATGTCAGGTGTAAGGTAGGCTGAACAAAGAAAAATATTGGTTTAAAGTGTGGCGTTGGGATGGGTAAATAATGGTAGGAAGGGAAACTTGATGATCGAAGTAATAAGAGATGAAAATAAAACTCGCAAGACTTTTCACTTTTTTTTTCTTTTTTTTTGCTCACTTCTTTTTTTCTTTTTTTTTCGAATTTTTTTTTGAATTTCAATTTTTTTTGTGATACTCCAATACAATAGTAAGGTAAATACAAGGAAGGAAAAAAAATTAAATTACAACTCGAAATTTTTTTTGATTTTTTTTCACGTTTCGAACCTACTTGCGGCCTTGTTACAAACGTCGGTGCTCCTCGTTTTGCAAGCTCTGATACCAAATGATGTGATCCGGCCCGGGTTAATCGAGTCGTTTCGCAAAATTGCCCGATCGTCTACGAGGAGTAGTTGGAGTTGTCAAAATTGGGTGATTTAGGCTAAGGGTTGCAGAAGCTTTGAGAAGGGTTTAGATGAGTGGTTTGGTGTTGATAAATTCGGTTTAGAATAGAAACAAGGTAGGTTAGAAAAAGGTAATTGATGGAGATGGAAAATAAAACTTAAACGTCAAGAATGTTCAATACTAAAAAGTATTGCCCGAGTCTTATATTGCTTAAGGTGAAATTTGATGAAGGATAGAAGCGAACCTTGACCCAATACCTATATAGAGGTAAGAACCAAAGGTATAAAAATATGGTTGAACGCCACACCGGTTTGGTGATAAGTTCAATTGAGTTTGGATGGACGCCACTAGCAAGCTAGATAAGTCGCTTCGAGACTCGAACGAAAGAAGAGAGGAGGTAACCTCACAAGAAAAAAAGTTCTATTAAGTTTAATAATCAAATTCTGTAACCTTTTACAATAAACAAGCAAGCTATTTATAGGCAAAGACTAAGTTAGCCGAATGGGCAACTTAATGGCTAAGAATTCATCCATGAATATGCTAGAAATTTCTAGAAAGAAATCATTAATTTGCTATAGCTGAATTCAGCTGAATGTGCATGAATGAAGCATTAAAAATTTGGTTCATGTTTGGAGATGATGCATGGATTGACCGAATCATCATGTTACTTCACTTGATGCATTCATGCATCCTTAACCTTGAAGAATCTCCATAATTCCATGAATGTGCAGCCCTTTAATGATCCTACATCTCGCTTGGCTGAATGAGGCATTAATGTGCCTAAAATACTTGAATGGTCATCTTGAAAATGCATGAATCATGCATGAAACGTCCCATGTACTTTTCCCCCATAATATGATCCATGAATCTTCAAATACATGAACTTTCAGCAACTCCCTCTTGCATGAACTTCCCAAATGCATGTGCTACTTTAAATGCCATCCATTGAACCTCAATTGTGCATGCACACTCCCATACATTGCACCAATCCGTTCATGAACCTGCAGCAAATAACATCAGCAAGTTAAATGCATTTCAGACACATTAAATTAGCAGCATATGAACTCAATAATTTGCACATTAAATTCGGCCATGCATATTAACAAATTCAGACATATTTAAAACATCATAATTAATTAAGTATTTAATTTAGATATAATTAAAACATTAATTAATTATTTGTCCAGATTTTAACAAATTAATTAACTTAAAATAAACAACTAATTCAACTAAAGACAAATTAAATGGTTTATTTCAGCAAAATAAATGCAAACTAAAGAAAGCTAAAAATAAGCTCATTGGGTTAAGATTGAGCTGAATTGAGCTCGAATGAGCTGACTTGAGCTCAAGTGAGCTGGAAACGAGCTAAACGGAGCTCAACGAGAAGGAATTGAACTAATTCAGCTCGTATGGATTTGCAAACAATGCTTAGGGAGCTGGTCCAAAAGTGTGCCCGAGGCGTGGTCGTATCAATGTGTTCATCTGGAAATGTCTCTCAAATTGGTATAAGAGGAGAGTTCCCTTATTGCGGCTCTAATCTGGACAAGTGGTCTGCTACTTGGTTTTCCACTCCCTTTCAATGTTGAATTTTTTGATCGAACTCTTAAAGTAGAAGTACCTAATGGATCAGTCTCAGCTTAGCGTCTTTCTTGGCAAGTAAATACTTAATTGCTGAATGGTCCGTATAAACAGTCACTTTGGTACCTACAAGATAAGATCAAAACTTGTCGAAAGCAAACACAATAGCAAGTAACCTTTTTTCTGTTATCGTGTAATTCAGTTGACCTCTTGTCAGAGTTCAACTCGCATAGTAGATGTAATGAAAAACTTTGTTGCTTCGCTGACCCATGTCAGCTCCAATCGCAGGGTCACCTGCGTCACACATCAATTAAAATGGCAAATCCCAGTCTGGTGTGACTGTTATAAGTGCCAAGACTAACCGACTCTTCAAATCATTGAAAGCTCTTAAGCACTCCTCATCAAATTTAAACACCGTGTCCTTCTCCAATAATTTGCATAAGGGTTTAGCAACTTTGGAGAAGTCCTTGATGAATCTTTGATAGAAACCGGCTTGGCCCACAAAACTCCTAACACCTTTTATAGATATTGGAGGTGGGAGTTTCTCAATAGCATCTACCTTTGCTTTATCTACCTCGATTCCATGTCTTGTTATTTGATGCCGTAGAACAATACCTTCTCATACCATGAAATGATAGTTTTCCCAGTTAAGTACAAGGTTTGTTTCTTCGCATCGCCTTAGTACCTTGGCTAGATTGGCTAAGCAATCATCATATGTATCTCCGAATACTGAAAAATCATCCATAAAAACTTCCAAATATTTCTCAACCATGTTAGTAAAAATAGACATCATACATCTTTGAAATGTAGCAGGTGCATTACATAAACCAAATGGCATGCGCCTAAATGCAAATGTACCGTACGGGCAGGTGAATGTTGTCTTGTGGTGATATTTCGATGCTACTGTAATCTAATTATTCCCTGAGTATCCATTAAGAAAATAGTAATAGTCTCGCCTAGAGGTGATCATGGATTGGGCTACTCGGCCCGGTCTGACGGCCCGCCTGAAAATGTGAGGGTTCGGGTAAAAATATAGGCCTGAAATATGAGTTTGGGAAAAAAAATGAGGTCTGTTTAGAAAACGGGCAGGGCCTCGGGTAAGACTTTTTGGCCCGAGCCCAGCCCAAACTATATATTAAAAATATATATTTATTTTTAATTAAATATATACTTTTTGGACTTTTCATCCAAATTATATAATAAATATATATTTTATTTTTAATGAAATATGGGCCGGGCTCAGGCTTAGCAATTTTCTTTCGGGTCAGGCTTGAACAAATTTTTAGGTTCATATTTTGGGTCTGACCGGGCCTGGGCCTAAAAAATAGGCCTAAAATTTTATCTGGGCCTAGCCCGAACTTGACCCGGCCTTGCCCATGATCACCTCTAGTCTCGCCCTACGAGTCTATCAAACATCTAGTCCAAAAACGGCAAAGGAAAGTGATCTTTCCTAGTTGCCTTGTTCAGCTTCCGGTAATTGACGCAAATTCTCCATCCTATAATCGTTCTAGTCGATATCAACTCGTTATTCTCATTTTCAATGACCGTGATACCTCCTTTCTTTGGCACGCACCAGACTGGACTTACCTATAAACTATCTAAGATGGGGTAAATTATACTCGCATCTAACCGCTTGATGATTTCTTTCTTTACTACATCATTCATGATGGGGTTCAGTCTTCGTTGTCCATCAATCGTCCCTTTTTCGCCATCTTCTAAGATAATCTTGTGCATGCATACAGATGGACTAATTCTGCGAATATCGGCTATGGTCCATCTGATAGCCTTCTTGAATTATTTCAACACCAGGATGAGTTTCTCTTCTTGCTCAGTAGTTAATTCTGCTGAAACAATCACAGACAGAGTAGAAGAGTTACCTAAATAAACATTATTTCAAATGTGAGGGAAGTACCTTCAATTCTAATTTAGGTGGCTCATCGATTAATGCTTTTGGTTGGGCATAATCCCTTTTCTCTAACTCTAAAGATTCAAAGTGGGATTGCGGATTAATTCCCCTTTGATTAGCTTCTAACAAAGCTAAGTATTCATCATTCTCTTCATTATTTGGAGGATCTGATGTTAAAATTTGTTCCAATGGGTCCTCAACATAGTTGAGTTCCTTCTCCACGATTAAATCCTCTAAATCGAACACTGCAGAACAATCTTCAATTGTGTAAGGAAATCGCATGGACTTAAAAACATTAAATGTTACCTGATCATCCTGAACATGCATAGTAAACTCGCCCTTTTGCACATCAATAAGGGTTTTTCTGGTTGATATGAATGGTCTTCCTAGGATGATTGGCACCTCTTTGTCTGCTTCAAAGTCTAGAATCACAAAGTCAGTAGGAAAGATAAATTTGTCTACACGTACCAATACGTCCTCGATTTTTCCTTCTGGATGTGCTAAGGATCGATCTGCTAATTGAAGTGTAACCGTAGTAGGTCTAACTTCACCTATCCCCAACTTCCTAAATATTGACATGGGCATCAAGTTGATACTCGCACCCAAGTCACATAGTGCCTTACCGCAATATGTTGCTCCAATATTGCAAGGTATGGTAAAACATCCAGGATCCTTCAATTTTAGGGGTAGTTTGTCTTAAAGATATGCACTGCATTCCTTTGTTAGGGCTACCGTCTCAAATTCTCCAAGCCTTCATTTTCTAGACAGGATATCCTTCATGAATTTGACGTAGTTCAGCATTTGTTCAAGTGCTTCAACCAACGGGATGTTGATATGAAGTTGCTTGAGTACATCTAGGAACTTCTTGAATTGGATTTCCTGCTTCTGAAGTCTTTGACGGTAGGGTGGTGGAGGTTTCTTTACTGGAACTGGTTGATTCGTTTTTGTGGCAATTCTGCATTTAATGGAGTTATTAGTTGATCAGAATTAGCTAGTTCAGAAGTTACCTTGTCAGATTTTACAGATTCAATTTTCGGTGAAACTCGAATTTCAACACTCGGTTGAACTTCCTCTGAGTCTTGAGTGTCAGCTGGCTCCTTCTTAACTTCGACAGAATTGGGCTCTAAATTCTTTCCACTCCTCAATATTAACATTTTACAATGCTCATTCCCTGGATTCCTCAGATTCTTCGAATCACTAGGTAAAACACCTTGTGGTCGGTTTCTGAGTTCAATTACAAGCTGACCCACTTGATTCTCCAAATTCCTAGGAGAGGCATCATTTTTTGCCATGTATGCCTTTAATAGATTCTCTAGGCTATTGTATGGTTTAGCTTGGGTTGGTTTCTGAGCATGTTGGGAGAAACTAGGTGGCTGGGTCGATCTAGGTTGGACATAATTGTTACTGGTTCCTGCCCCTTGGTTACTCTAGGAAAAATTTGAGTGGTTTCGCCATGACGAGTTATAGAAATTGGATTGCAACCATTGCCTTCCTCGATTTTGGTTTTGGTTACCCATGTAATACACAGATTCTGGGTTTGGTGGACATTCTTTGAACAAATGTCCTTCCCCACAATAGACACATGCTACATTTTCAAATTGATTCAGTGGCTGTGCTGCAAAACTATTACACCCATTAGTAGTAAGATTTTTTAACATTGAGGATATTGATGATACCTGAGATGCGAGTGAAGTAAGAGCGTCTACTTCATGTATTCTAGTGACTGGTCTTCCTGACGTTGCTCAATTGGTTGGCCATTGATAATTGTTGCTGGAAATCCTCTCAATGATTTCATAAGCCTCATTATAAGACTTAGAAAGGAGAGCGCCATTAGCAGAAGCGTTCACTACCATCTTCGTGTGAGCATTGAGACCATTATAAAATATCTCAAGTTGTATGTAATGTGGGGTTCCGTGATGAGGGCACTTCTATAATAATTCTTTGTACCTTTCTCATGCCTCATACAATGACTCATCATCCATTTGTTGGAAAGCAGTGATCTCGTTCCTTAACTTAGCATCCTTGCCAGGCGGGAAATACTTCAGAAGGAATTTTTATGCTAACTCTTGCCATGTGGAAATTGAGTTTGGTGGTAATGTGTTCAACCAAGCTCGAGCTCTATCCCTTAGTGAATATGGGAACAACTTCAATGGTAATGCATCTTCGGGTACTCCGGTGAACTTGAAAGAATCGCTCACCTCTATAAACAGTCTTAAGTGTAGGTGAGGATCTTCGGTAGGCATTCCACTAAATTGGCCCACTGTTTGAAGCATCTGGAACATGACTGGCTTCAACTCGAACTGTTGTGCCTCAATTTCGAGTCTCCTAATACCCAGATTAAGATCATGAAATACTGGCGCGACATACTGTCTTAAAGCTCTATCTTTATCATCAGCAATAAGGATAAGATTTTGTGAAAGGTTTTCTCCATTTCCTTGATTTGAATTTTCGAAGTTCATCTCTTAAGTCCTTCTGTGACTTGCTTGTCTTCTTCACTATCGAAAAGTTCGTTCAATCTCAGGGTCTACAAGGAGTAAATCGATAATTCAATCGATACTCATAAACACTTGAAATAATCACAGAAAAATTAACTAATTTAAAATTTGAACAGAAAAATAAACCAAAATGAAAAACTAACTTCACAAATAATGACTTTTTTAAAACACAGTCCCCGACAACGACACCAAAAACATGGAACGACGGAAATGTGCAAGTCCACACAATCGCAACAAGTAATAAAGTGACAAGTAAATGTCGAGTTATCGTACTCACAGGACTGGGAAAAGAATTATTCATGAATGCTATTTAAAACACTTTGGTGAAGAAAAATATTTTGTTTGAAGAGGGTGATTAAAAACTAAGATTTTAAACTAAGTAAACTAAATAAATAAACCTCAAATGCACGATTTCAAAATATGATTTTAATCAAGATGACATAATTGTGTTAGATTAATTACATTTCTTAACTTAGAATTATTAAACTCATGTTTATATTGTTACGAATAAGTTCACGGCAACTCGATAATTTGCTAACTTATGAACATACTCACCTACCAAAATCCATTCATCTCTTGACTATATCCCAATGTTAATTCAATTGATTAAACAAATCTTAATAGGCAAATATGTTGTTGCACATACATACTTATTAAATCAAAATAATCTCTTTTACATATCCCTATGTCAATTCAAACAATTAACTCGATTTAATAAGCACATAAAAGACTATGTGAGATAACAAAGTATCCTTACCTTGAAACAGTTTAATCACAATAATCTTGCAAGTTATGCAACGCAAATGTATCGTCAGATACCGTTGCTAATATAACCCTCGGCTACCTTAGATGATTAAACATGCACTGATTAAGTACTGTGTCAATTAATTACAATTTCAATCCGTTTAAATATTTAATTCATTAGTTACCTAACAATTGTAATGCAAGAATAACTTAGTCATGATTTTACTTAATCAAGCATCTTACCGAGGCCTATAACAACATAAACACAATTTTAATAATTTTAACAAAAAAAATGCATTCAACCTAACACGAATTAAATTCAAGCGAAATTGATTAAATTAACCATTCCAACAACATAAATATTCATAGATATGTTTAGCATAACATCAACAAAAATTAAAGAGATAGGGAACAAGAATCAAATTCGGTGTTTTTCCGTGGCTTGACTAGTTGCTCTATTCTTTCTTCTCTGTTTTCCTCGTCGACCAAGGCTACTATAAACACTTAATTGCTACTCCAAATGGCTGATAAATGCCCCTTTCCCAAGAGGAGAAATTGGCAAGAGAGCAAGGGAATTTTGGAATGGAAAAGAAGAGAGAAAGTGGAGAGAATAGAGGAAAGATGTGAATGCTTGAGATATGTTTTTCAAATGACCAGCCTAAGGGGGTTTTTATAGCTAAGGAGGGCTGCTAAAAATAGCTAAAATTATCAGCCAAAGAGCCCTCCCTTGGCCGGCCACACATGTGGCAAGGTTGATAGTTTCAACTTTGCTAATTTAAGTTTGGGGCAAATCTATAAAGCCACCAATTGTGGAGGGGTTTGAATGCAACTTGAGCAAGTCTTCAAGGGCCTCTTTGCAAGCTTAAATAATCAGCTAATAAGTTGATTTGGGTCAGCTCTTGGGACAATTTTTGGGCTATCCATTTCTTGGTCGGTTCGATTCACTCGGTTCAGTTCAACTGGACTGTTTTTTCATAATTAATTAATAATAACTTATTAACCCAAATTAAATTGGATATAAATTAAAATTAATTATATTATGAATTAATACATATAATTTTGGACCGTCTTAGGCTAAAATGTAGTTCACCTCGATACTTTATATTGCTTCTTGGTTTTGTGATTCTAGTAGTGTCTGCTGAGCCATTTTTCGCCCTTTGTGCAAATCTGTCGAAAATAACCAAAATTCATCAAAATTAATTATAAAATTAACTAAAATTCAACATGTTCATATTTTAAGTGCACTTTATTTATTTTGTAAAAACTATTTATTTTTTGATAAGAATTTTATTGAAATTGTATGATTTTAAGTTAAGAAAGACATGTAAAAATATGTAAATTTCCGTGTTTCCAACTCACAAATCCTATAGAATGCCAATTATATCCAATGGATCCACAATACAATGTTGCGAATATAATCATACATACAAGACATAAAATATGATGTTTAAGCACTTAATTTAAGATGTAAAAATGTCATTAAAAGCATATAGCTTAACAATTTCAACATCAATATAATAAAGCACAACAAATGCCTTTGTCCATGAATCTTTAACCAATCATAACACCAACATAAAGTGCTCAAAAATTCAATAACTCATATTCCAATTAACAATCCATTCAATCGAAAGAATCATGCCAAAAGCTTAACACACAATTTTCCAAAAGCCAATTGCAATAATGCTCTTATAAAATAAAATAAATTTTTGCAAATCGAACCAAATAAGATGCAATTAAGTCATTAAAAAACTATTTAAAACTTCTATTTAACATATAACTAGACAAATTTACCAATAGCCTTTAAAATCACTCACCTTCACACCTTGTCATTTAAACAAAAGTGTGTTCAAGTAGGTAAGTTTTCGATTAGCATCATCCTTATCTCAGTGTGAAGCTTTAACAGAGACAAAATATCCATTACAAACTAACACTAAAATCAAGAATGTCAAAATTTCATAGACTATACGGATCTAAATTGTTTCTCTAATTTACCTTACCAAAATTACATAGTTAAGTCGAAACATAACATTAATTAATTAAACGACCTTTTCAGCACCATAGACCACTTCTAAACTTCATTCCTAGTCCATTAACATAAAACTAAGTTTGAATTTCATTTATTAAATCGTTTTAAAATTTTCCAGAAAAGTAACTCATCTTCTTGATTAAAAATGAATTTATCAAAACTGATCAACCAAACGAGTTTGATCTCTTGTTTTATGATTAAAAACCTCTTAATAAACATATTTTGGGATTAGACATCCATTAAAACCTGGATTCCAACTCAAAATCATCGATTCACCATTGTTGAGTTCCATGTTCAAGAAAGAAAAAATCAAAACTTGAAAATCCAATTTAATCAATTTAAATAGCAAAATAATGATTGAAAACAACTTAAAAAAGAATTTAGAGTTGATAATTACCTTTAATTGATCTCAAATAATCAATTTAGAAGATTGAATTAAGATCCTTGAAGAAATTTCGGATGGCTTTTGCTCAACTTTGGAAAACTTTTATGGAGATTTTGGAGAGAATTTTGAGAGAGTAAAAGTTTAGATCTATTCTCTAATATGTGGTCTATGAAAATGTGCAAAAAAAAAAAACAAGAGAAAAACCTCTTAATTCGAGTGAAAATGATGTGCAAAGTGAGGTAGTTGCAGTGTTTTTAAAATTGAAAGCCCCCATTTGATTTTCAAAAATTGGGGAAATTGCCATCAGACCACTCCCACATTTCCCTTCTTTTACAAAATACTCATTTCTCGCCAAAATTCCAAACATAAGGATAATTTGCTATAAAACTACTCTTACATTTCCCTTATTTTGTAAAATGGTCCTATTTAGTTAATATTTTAAATTCTCTCAATTAAACCCCAATTTTAATTTAATTTTCAATTCTAATTACACCAAAAATATATATTTTACCCAAAAATTATTTGAAACCATAAAATTAAAATTTCTAAAAGTATTTTTATTTTTCGGAATATTATTTACTGATTTTTCAATAAAATTAAGCTAACGATATTAAAAAAACACTAATAAACCCAATTAACTCCTAATTTACACTCTGAACCCGGTAAACTTACTTGAAACTACTAGACCTATTTTCAGGGCCTTACAACTCTCCCCCTCTTAAAATAAATTTTGTCCTCAAAATTTACCTAAATCAAACAAATACGGATACTGATGCCTCATGATATCTTCCGACTCCCAAGTGGCTTTCTCAGTCTTGTGGTTGCGCCGCAAAACTTTCACCAATGGAATCGTCTTGTTGCGTGGCACCTACCTTTCCCTCGTGCGGCCTCAATTGCCTTGACGCATAAGCAACAACCCAATCCACTTAATCACATCGTAAGTCCTAATGAACCTCGAACTAAGCTTACCCTTCCGCTTGAACCTCAAAACCTTGTTCCAAGGTGAGACCTTCAAAAACACCTTATCACCAACTTGATATTTGATATCTCGACATTTCAAGTTAGCATAAGAATTCTGCCTATCTGAAGCAGCCTTCAACCGCTCACAAATAAGTTTCGCCTTGTCTTCGATGTCAGACTAACATAGTGGAGCCCTACATTTCCTACCATAAAGTGCCTCAAACGGAGCCATCTAAATACTCCTCTGGTAACTGTTGTTGTACGTGAACTCAACCAATGGTAAATGTCGATCCAATTGCCACCAAAATCAATAGCACAACTCTAAAGCATATCCTCAAGAATCTAGATCACCCTCTTAGACTGACCATCTGACTTTGGATGATATGTTGTACTAAAATGTAGCTTTGAACCTAAAGCCTCATGCAACATCTTCCAAAACCTCAACATAAACCGTGGATCTCTGTCCGATATGATAGAAATTGGAGCTCCATGTAATTTGACAATCTCCCTAACATAAAGCTCAGCCAACTGCTAAAAATTATAAGTCATATGCACAGGCAAGAAATGCACACACTTTATAAACAAATCCACTGTTACCCAAAATGAATCCTTCTGAGATGGAGTCAACAACAAACTTGAAACAAAATCCATTGTGATTCGCTCCCATTTCCACTTTGGAATCTTGATCGGCTGAAGCAACCTAGGTGAACGTTGATGCTTAGCTTTAACCCTTTGGCAAACTAAACATCTACCAACAAAATCAGCTACGTCCTTCTTCAACCCAGGCGCACATTGATGCTTAGCTTTAACCCTTTGGAAAACTAAAAAATTACTAACAAAATTAGCTACGTCCTTCTTCAACCCAGGCAGACATTGATGCTTAGCTTTAACCCTTTGGCAAACTAAACATCTACCAATAAAATCAGCTACGTCCTTCTTCAACCCAAGCCACCAATAAAAAACTCGAAGATCCTGATACATCTTGTTCCCACCAGGATGCATAACATATGGACTACTATAAGCCTCACTAAAGATCATACGTCTCAGATCCTCGTCCATCAGAACACACATTCGACCTTTGAAATAAAGGACACTTTCAGCATTGAGACCAAAATCTCCAAGAACACCTAACTAACTTGATGGATACAACATGTCAAACTCTTGTCGAACGATTGTCTCTCTTGAATTTGTTGTGCAAGGGTCGAATTCACCTAAAGCTCAACTAATAAACCTTCATCCTCAAAAATCAACAACTTCATGAACATCGTCCTCAAGTAAACCAAAGACTTCCCACTTAAGGCATTAGCAGCAACATTCACCTTTTCCAGATGATATTCAATCACACAATCGTAGTCCTTTAGGAGCTTAATCCAATGTCTTTGCCTCAAGTTCAACTCCTTCTGGGTAAGGAGATACTTAAGACTTGTGATCGGTATAAATTACACACCTTTCAGCATACAAGTAATGATGCCAAATATTGAGTGCAAATACTACAGTAGCCAATTCCAAATCATGGGTCGACTAGTTACACTCATGCGGCCTCAATTGCCTTGAAGCATAAGCAACTACCTTTCCCTCCTACATCAGCACACAACCCAATCCAATGTAAGAAGCATCACTGAAAACGACATACTCCTTACCAGATTCTTGTTGTGTCAATACAGGTGCTTCAGTCAAAACCAACTTTAGCTTATCGAAACTCTTCTGCCTCGCATCTGTCCACTCAAAAATAACATTCTTCTGGAGCAACTTTGCCAACTGAGTAGCAATACTCGAAAATTTATCGACAAAACAACAATAATAACCAACTAAGCCCAAGAAATTCCTTACCTCAAACACAATCCTCGGCGGCTTCCAATCTAAGATTGCCTCAACTTCTTTGGATTAACCCGAATACTGTCGGCTAAAATGACATGACTAATAAAAACCACCTCTCGAAGCTAGGACTCACACTTGCTCAGCTTCGCATACAATTGATTTTCCCTCAAAACTTGAAGAATTAGTCTCAAATGCTCGTCGTGCTCATCCTCCAATTGAGAATACACCAATATATCATCTATGAAAACCATAACGAACTGATCCAGATAGGAATGTAATACATATTTTATCATGTCTATAAATGCGACAGGTGCATTTGTCAACTCAAATTGCATGACAAGAAACTCAAAATGCCCATAACGAGTCCTAAACACCATCTTAATAACATCCGCATCCTTCACCTTCAACTGATACTACCCAGATCTCAGATCAATATTCGAGAAAACTGAAGCTCCCCAAAATTGGTCAAACAAATCATCGATCCTCGGAAGTTGATACTTATTCTTGACTGTCAACTTATTCAGTTGGCAATAATCAATGCACAGCTTCAAAGTCCCATCATTCTTCTTCAAAAATAGAATTGACACTTCCCATGGTGACACACTCACTCGAATGAAACCACGATCCTATAATAGCCTATTTTCAGTGGTGTCAGAAAAAATGGTTTTGGGGCCACAAATTCGATGAGTAAGTTCATAAATGTTATATAATAATATTTACGAGTCAAATATGATATTAAAATAAAATTTGAGTTGACAATTGATGCTATTCGAATGAATAAATAGGTTCAAGTGGTAAGATCCTAAAGTCAAGTGATTTTAAAAAGTGAGGATAACAAAGTTTCTTTGCATGTAAGCCCCTAAACTATCTGTTTATCATAATTTTTATGTTTTTGAGATCTTTGCAACTAGGTCCAACTAGCTCATATCTTCGTTTTTGAAACTGTTAAAGATTTTGAATGTTACCATTGATGAATCTTTGTGATTTTAGATGTTAAATGATAAATTTGAAATATTATTTTTATTTATAAGTATTTTGATAAGTGATTTTTGATGAATGTAATGATTAGGGATAAATTGTTGAAATAGTAAAAATATAAGGACTTGCTGTGCAATTTTTATAAATATGGGATGTATTGGAAGCTATGAAGATTCAGTTGACCTGGGTTTGCAATAAAAATGGTTAATTTGCATGTTTAGGCTCAGGGACCAAATTAAATAAAAGTAAATTATTGGTGGTAATTGTGTAAAAATGTTAAAAAGGACTAAATTGCATAAAATGAATTAGTTTTTCTGTCTAAATTAATGAACTTAATGAAATTATTAATTTAGATCAAGAATGAGTGGAAACTCGAAAAAAAGAAAAACTTACCAAATAGCCCCTGTACTTTTGACATTTCTGTAATTTAGCCAAGTAAGTTTATATAGTTAAATACCACTTTAATGTTATTATGAATGATATGTTAATTTGTTAAATGTTATGTAAAAATGAATGGTGAAAATTCAATGATGCCATGATGTCTATCGAGCCCCGTTTGAACATTAGGAATTCGTATGATACAAATGACATGTCATTAGGGTTTACATGTTTCAGGTGCTAGTCTTAAATGCCTTACCGATGGCTTAGCTCTTGCATTTGTTGCAGATACTCCATAGCTCATGTAAACAAGCTCATTTCACAGCTCGTGTGAGCAATGATGTAAATGAAATGAAAGGTTATTGTTATATGTTTAGCACACTTCGTGTGAGCTATCCCACGTATCCGATGATATTCTAAACGGTTCAACGGGCATAAAAAGGAAAGGAATGGTAAGTGTTTAAAAGAAACTATGTCATGTATTTATGAAAAGGTTGAAATGGTAAGTTTCATTGAAAGTATGGTATGTTAAAGAAAATGATGAGTTCAAACAAATTATATTCCAAATGGAATATATGCTTATGTTCATGAAAGGGTGGTAAGAATCAAGGTATGTATTTTCTAAGGAAATGGTTTATCACGTGGTTGGTTTTTATGCTTACGTCTTATATTGTGCAAATGAAATAGGTAACAAAAGGTAACAAAATAGTACGTTCAGATTTGAGATGTAATATGATGAAAAGGGGATTGATGGGTTGAATTATGTAATATGCTATGGATGAATTAACCTAGTTCATGTAAAAATATACTAATTAGTGAATTGATGTTGTTATTTAATTTTATTCTAATTAAATGAAATAGACAATAAGTAAATGGAATGGTAAGAAAGTAAATGGAGTGGTTCGTAGTATTATGAAAAGGTTAATGGTTGAGTAGTACGTTTTATAAATCCTATTATGTTAGGAATGAAAAGTATATGTGATATTGATGAACTTACTTATTTATGAGTTGTTGGTTATAAAGTTTGATAAACTTTGTGGAATTGGTATAGGTTTATAATTACCCCATAAAGTTCATTATTGAAATGAAATGTTATGTTTAAAGTTTATATGAGCTTACTAAGCATTCATTGCTTATGTAGTTATTTTTCTTTACTTTACAGATTATCGGAAGCTCGACCAGTTTGGAAGCTCGTCGGAGAACTATTACACTATCCTGTGATTATATTGGTAGATTTTGATGTTTTGATCAAGGTTATAATGGCATGTATAGGTGGACTTGTGTCTAGTGTTTAGTTGATGTTTATGGTAGGTAATGTTGCTTTGGATTTGTGGTACTTATGGTATTTTTTGATGACTTGATGGTTGATGTTTATATGGTCAAATTGATGCATGGTTTTATGACCAAGTTGGTAAGTGTTGGCATGTTTGCAATGTGATCAATTAGTGTATGCTTTGATATGGAATTTAGTTAAGTATGTTTAGATGAAATATGACCATTTAGACACAAAGATAGGTATGAATACTTGGTTGTGATTGAGGTGTCTATATGGCATATTGGTTGTATGGTTAAATGGCCTATTGAATTGGTCTTATTATGCACGATTTGGGTATGTTTTAAGGTCTTGATTATATGTGCAAGTTGCTTGTAGGTTCATGTTTGAATGGGTGAAAGAAATGGCTTAATTTTGGCCATTTTCTTGTCCACACGGCCTAAGACACGGGTGTGTTTTTGAAAGTTACATGACGTAGCACACAGCCTAGCACACGGGTGTGTGAGGCTATTTTGAGAGTTACACGGCCTGGCACACAGGTGTGTGGATTGGCCGTGTGACCCAAATCAGATAGTTACTCAGGCACAGACATGGGTTAGGACACGGCCGTGTGTCCCTATTTCAAATGTTACAAGGCCTGAGACACGAGCGTGTGTCTCAGCCGTGTGACCCCTGCAGCTTAACTTTTTCAAACTTTTTCCTCAATGTTTCAAATCTTTCCGATTTAGTCCTGAATTGTTTTTAAAGTATTTCTATAATTATTATTGAAATAAGTGAATTTTACTTAATTAGTACTTTTAGACATGAATTTGGAAAGTATGTGAAATTATGCTTAATTACATGATTTGCATGAATATTTTGTATTAATTCATGTTAATTTATTAATGTATGTACTTTTAACTATGTAGGAGGTCCATTAGAGACATGATTTAAATAAATAAAAGATGACCATGCACAAATTATCCATGTGGACGGCAAGACCATGCAATTTTGGGCATGGGGTTGACTACTTGACCTAGTAAAGAAGGTGATAAAAGATGGACATGTCTGCTAAGTTATTGGATTGAAAAAACTGTCCAACAAGGGGAATTAAAAGCCCACTTACGACACTTGATGTTTTCTTTCGAAAATGTGTTTTAGGATATTTAATTGAAGGTCCTTGTAGTTGGAAAATAATCAGAATTCAACCCAACAACTTTCCTGTTGAAACCGTCCACTGTATAGCTATTTTTAGCTCAAAATTCGAATTCAAATTGAGAAGACTTGGTCATCCTTTTTCCTTGAAGCATGACCAGCCACATAAAAGAGGAAAGGAAGGAAATTTAAACCTATTTTTAGTAAACTCAAACCCTAACCTTCACCTATAAATACCTTGCCAACCCTCACTTCCAAATCATCCTTCATTTCTCAACATTCCTCTCTCACTCACTCTAGTTATCTCTCAATTCTTTTTCCCTTTTTCCCTTGCATAACTTTCCATCCCTCTCCCTTATTTAGCCTCAAAATATTTGTCAAAAGCACTCTTTAGCCAGTTACCTTCTAAACCCTTAGCAAAAGAAGCTTCAATCAGAACGGAGGAGTGCCTCAGTTAGAATAGATCCAAAAAGCTGCTAAACTGAGTAGAGTTGAGCACATCAGTTAGAATAGATCTAAAAGGCTACTGAACTGAGTCTACTCTTTCCTCTTGGTTATCTATTTTAACATGTTTGCTTTGAGTTTTATGCTTTTGACATCAACTATGAAGTTTTAAATCCTATTTGTAGGGATATTTATATTAAGTTAATGAGAATTATTTAATTCATGTTAACATGTTTTATACCTCAATCGATTATGTTTTCAATTAATATCATGATGCATTTCATTCATACGTGATTGGGTGCACTCAGATTAGCTAAGCGATCCTAACCAGACGACGACTAATAGACACATAATTGAAAAGTTCAATGCTTAATTTAGGTCATTAAAACTGACTAAGTTAATGTTCATAATATCTCTAGTTAGCTCTATTATCTTGCATGGTTTTTAGATTTATGCAACTAAACTATTGCAAACGTAATTGTCCTTGTGACCTTACATAAATGCTAATAAACCCTTAGTCTAATATGATCAGTAACATGCATATTTAACTAAGTAAAAGATCCGAGAGGACTTGATTTGGTTTTCAAACCCATAAGAGATCGAGTTTCCATGGAAGTAGTTCCAAACATGTTAGCATGATGAAAGTAAGTTGATTTGATTAATATAATTATCCTAGCCCATTTAATGTTGAATGTTTTTTTCGCTAAAGCCTTCATTCATACATTTAGGTAAATTGCATTTAGATTAGAAATTGCATTAGGGATCACACTTGAATTTAATTAATCTAATCATCACTATCCAAATTTATTGAGTTTTTTTTACATCAAATTGTTAAATTAATTGTTTAAGCTTATATGGTCCCTGTGGTGACGGTAACTCATTTTTACTTACTTATTACTTGAACGACTACGTACACTTGCGTAAACATGTTACAATTCGTTAGAACACAAAAGGTGTAATTCACCTTGCCTAGGTTCAATGTACAACACACAAGGTAAGGGTGAAGAAATTAGGCGTGTTGAGGGGACAGGGGAGCAAAAAGGGGATCAATGTTGGTAAACAAGGCATGTTGACTTATCAAGAAAGGAAAGAACCTTTCCCTATACATAGAAAGTATGTTGGGCGACATGTTCAAACCACTGG
This sequence comes from Gossypium hirsutum, assembly GCF_007990345.1. Classification (NCBI taxonomy): domain Eukaryota; kingdom Viridiplantae; phylum Streptophyta; class Magnoliopsida; order Malvales; family Malvaceae; genus Gossypium; species Gossypium hirsutum. The sequence continues at coordinate 24,030,480 of NC_053439.1, forward strand.
TACACCCCGTGGCGTAGCAGAAAATTTATTTCGGTGATCCACAACCAAGGATCCATGTACGAGGAACGAATCGAGTTGAAATATTGTTGAAAATATACTTTCTTTAGTGAAGATGTTGAAAGGATGCTATTGATTCGATGTCAAATCCAAGTCACAACGAAAATGTCTTGGCCTCTACGTAATTGGAACGACGAAAATGTGCAATTGTACACAATCGCAACAAGTAATAAAGTGACAATTAAATGTTGAGTTATTGTACCCACAGGGACTGTTAAAAGAATTATTTATGAATGCTGTTTAAAACACTTTGGTGAAGAAAAATATTTTGTTTGAAGAGGTTGATTAAAAACTAAGATTTTAAACTAAGTAAACTAAGTAAATAAATCTCAAAGGCACGATTTCAAAATACGATTTTAATCAAGATGACATAATTGTGATAGATTAATTACATTTATTAACTTAGAATTATTAAACTCATGTTTATATTGTTACGAATAAGTTCACGGCAACTCGGTAATTTGCTAACTTATGAACATACTCACTTACCAAAATCTATTCATCTCTTGACTATATCCCTATGTCATTTCAACCGATTAAATAAATCTTAATAGGCAAATATATTGTTGCACATACATACTTATTAAATCAAAATAATCTCTTGTACATATCCCTATGTCAATTCAAACAATTAACTCGATTTAATAAGCACATAAAAGACTATGTGAGTTAACAAAGTATCCTTACCTTGAAACAGTTTAATCACAATAATCTTGCAAGTTATGCAAGGCTAATGTATCATAAGATACCGTTGCTAATCTAACCCTAAGCTACCTTAGATGATTAAACATGCACTGATTAAGTACTGTGTCCATTAATTACAATTTCAATCCGTTTAAATAATTAATTCATTAGTTACCTAACAATTGTAATGTAAGAATAACTTAGCATGATTTTACTTAATCAAGCATCTTACCGAGGCCTATAACAACATAAAAACAATTTTAATAATTTTAACAAACGAAATGCAATCAACCTAACACTAACTAAATTCAAGCTAAATTGATTAAATTAACCATTCCAAGAACATAAATATTCATAGATATGTTCAGCATGACAACAACAAAAATTAAAGAGACAGGGAACAATAATCAAACACTACACCAAAACAAGTTTTTAGCGGCGTTTTTTTATGTCTTTTAAATAAACAATAATCAAACGTTTGCGGCATTTTTTATTTCTAAAAGTATTTGCGGCGTTTTTGAAAGCGCCGCAAAAAATGTCGCTGTTGTCAATGCCGCAAACGTTTGCGGTGTTTTTTTAGAAATAAACACCGCTATAGATCATGACCTTTAGCGGCGCTTTTCCCACAAATGTCGCTATATATCAAGACCTTTAGCGGTGCTTTTTTCACAAACGCCGCTATAGATCAGGACTTTTAGCGGTGCTTTTACACAACGCCGCTATAGGTCAAGACCTTTAATGGCTCTTTTCCCACAAACGCCGTTATAGATCATGACTTTTAGCAGCACTTTTTGCTCAAACACCGCTATAAATCATGACTTTTAACGACGCTTCTCCCACAAACGCCGCTATAGACATGACTTTTAGCGGTGCTTTTTTCACAAACGCCGCTAAAAGTGCCATTCCGCTAAACATTTTTATTAAATAAATTTTTGTAATAACAAATGGAAAGGTCAAATTTTATTTTGAATGTATTACTTTTCATTAACAATAAAAGTAAAATAAATTATAGTAATAAATTTCAACATTCACCTATAATAAATAAATAAATTAACATAAACAATTAAATTTCCTAACAAAAAATAAATAAATAAATTTCATTATACGGGAAAAGAACATATGTTCCTTTCATTATTATATAACAAAAATTAGTACTACAAATACGGTTATTATACATACGCTTCCATTTTCTTGCAGCGTTGAATTGATTGAACTCTACGAGTATCTACTATTGACAGCTGACAAAATTTTGGCTACATATTTAATTTTTCAATGTCCTCCTTATTTCCAGTCTAATAATAAAAACAACAGCACCTTAATTTTCCGTAGGAAAAATACCTCCATGGCTTCTTGCAAATCCTCAGTAGCATCTGCCCTCTTTGAGTAACTACATGACAAATTTAGTATAAAAATTATGAAAAAGCAACATTCTACTCATCAAGCTCCGGTCATATTAGAGGAAACCATCAAAAAAACAATTTGAATAATTTGCAATAAAGTACCGCTTAGAAGCTCTTTTTTTTTCAAATCTGGAGGCTGCCCATCAAAATCATAGCTGAAAGAAAATACCACAAGCATTAGCAAATAAAAGGCCTTTGGGATGTGGTACCATATAGGCAGCATAAGGCAGAAAATGTCTATGTTAGGAAAAATACTACAACTATGAAGGTCATCGAACAAAATACAGATTGTTAGAACTGTTTAAATTGTTGTACGAATGACTAAATTTTGCTATTTTCTCCTTGAGTTGGCTCATCAATAATGAAAACAAGACTCTCTATCAGTAAGGGAAGAAACACCGAAATCGGGTCAATAGGTTAGGATTCTAATTTCCTCTGACACACGTAAGCAGTCAACTATGCATCAGTTTTTTCACAAATTCAAAACCAGAAAGATTTTCTGCCTTCCTCTGGCCATAGTCGTTGCCTCTTTTGCTCATCTACAATGGTCAATATTTTCTAAAATATAACATCTTAAAAAAAATAAGAACAGAGCAAAGAATTTTCTTTTCACAAAAAATATAACTAGTTGTTAGCTTGGCTACACTAGATGAAGTTCAAATCACTAAAAATAAAACCACTCCTAATAGCTCACAATAGCAATCTTATAAAGATAAAATGAAGACAGAAAACAAATACATCACTCAAAATATAACCCAAAGTTAAAATCCTGAAATAGATGATCCCAAGATTGATACATTTTTCTAGAGGAATAGATGAGGTATTAATAAGGTTAAAACAACCTAAAAATACAAGAGATTATATGAGATAACTCATAAAATCGATGCCCTTAAACCACATATCACAAGAAAAGCATAAATTTCACAAAACATGGAGAAAGTTGCAAACAACGAACAAAGAGAACCCATTTTATTTAATAGCTACACAAATATAAATAAAAGGAAATACATTGCATCTGAGCTGAAGAGGAATCCAAAAGAAGAAGCAGGGAGAATAAAAGAAGTGAAAAGAGAAGCCTTTTCTCCATCTCCATGGTGAAGGCAACAAATGGTAAAATGAGAGACCATGAAAAAAAAAAGAAATGGTGGCAAAAAGAAAGCAACAGCAGCTAAAAAAAGAGAGAGCTCTTTGTGACTGTATATATATTAAAATACAAAACCCAGAAAAGAAAAAATAATAAAAAATGAAAATCTGGTTTTGATGCTCTTTAGAAATAGTAAATTTCAAAATTCAGAAGTACCCATATTATGCAATTATACTTTAAAGTCAGCTTGATTAAGGTTAAAAGATCCATTGCACCATTAGTTTTATAATATACAGCTTGTCATCATCAACTAATCTTCCTTTGTTTTTTACTAAAAAGAATCATTTGTAATTTTTGTATTTCATAAGAATTGCTCTAACCAGTCAAAGAAATCCCTGCATATCAACTCATTAACATGATTCTAATTATTTTTGTACTGGGGAGGGCCATTTTCTGATTTATATAATAGAGTTTTTAGATTTTATAAATAGGGTTAAAATGAATATGAAGTAAATTGTGAAACTTTAAAAACCGAGGGGTCATAACGAAAACTATATGGGGGATTTTAAATTCACTTAACAACATTAAGAAAAATAAGTCTGGTTGAAAGTAATGGAGCCAGGAGAGAAGAGAAAAACCTGTTCAGCAATGCTAGCTACCTCAGCATAAGCATCTTGGATGTTCTCAGCAAGCCTATGAAAAAATATATTAGATATGCCTCCAGCAACAACAATGAATGGACCAGTAGCTAGTGTTATGAGAATAATCTCCCAACAGTTGACAAACCAATAATATGATCAAATTATAACCCTTTACATATGATCAAATTATAAATCAATATAAAGGAAAATAATGCTTTGGCCCCCTCAAAAAGTGGAAAAAAGTATACTTAATCCTTTCAAAAATTATAAAATCATAGACTAATTCTGCTGATATAATCTTATACAATTCAAACTGTAACTAAAATTCCCAAAGGCCTTGTGGCAAATGCCAATGCAAGCAGGCCAACCAGATAACTAAAGGATCAAAAATGAAATTCAATGATTCAATTTTAAGTAAAAGGATTAAGGAAAATTTCAATGATTCAATAAATTAAATTGAACTCCATTTGTATAAACTACATCAGCTGCTATTCAATCAATCCTCTACCATTGTCGCCTTTTTTTTTTCCTTTTAAAAGTTGTCTTTCTTTTTTCGCTTCAATGAAACAAAAAAATCATTATTAATAAAATTAACGAAAATTGATAAGCCCATCGAAAAATCCTATCTAACTCAACTCAATTTCCCCTAAAGTTGATTCCTAAGGATTTCTTATTATGCACCCAAATCCTCTCAAAGATTATAAAAGAAACACCAAAAATCAAACTCTTTCCTCCCCAACGATAATTAGGTGTGAGGGGGGAAGATGATGTGTTCCTTTCAACAACACCAAAAATCTTTTTATTGGATGGAAAAGCATGAAAAAAAGAAAAGAAAACCACACTCACCTCTCTTGAATTGTTGATTCTGGCACAAAAAAGAAGAAATGATGAAAATAAATTTCCTTCCCCTTTCTCTACTCTTTGATCAGCATTAGAAAAGAAGAGATTACAAAATTTCAGTCTACATTAAACCCAATCGCTGCAAAAAAAGAGTTAAAAAAATGGTGCATCGAAGCTGTCAGTCATTTAGAAAAAAAAATGAAAACCCAAAACAAGAATGATAAAGTAGATTAAGGTAAAACAAAAGGGCAAGTCAAATTTACTACAATTAAAACCATTTAATCCAAAGGGCATCGGGAATTTGCCTTTCTATTTTTGCCAAACAAAAAACTAAAAATTTTGTAGCTGAATTACATGCCAAAAATACTCACCTTCACAAGCCATAAGGGCAACTTAGCTGCTTGTGTTTTTCGGACTCTTCTTCTTCCTTGATGCAAAGTTGCTCGGTCCGATTTCTATTTGGAGGATTTCAGCTGAAGAAAAATAAACTTTTATTTGGGGGATTTAGAGCGCACGACGGAGATGAGAAGAGGGAGTAATGAGCGGGTAACCAAAAATCATTTTTTAGGAGTGAGCGGGATTTTGATTACTTTTTATTTTCTTCCACATTTGCGGTGTTTTAAGAAAAAACGCCACAACTAAAATTTAATCCCTAAATTGAAATAACATCGTATCAAAAAATTGCAATACATATTTGCGGCGTTTTTATCAAAACGCTGGTAATGTCTACCTTTTGCGGCGTTTTTCCTGAAAACGCCACTAAGAAATTTAAATTTTTCTATTGAAACGGCGACGTTTTGGGAAATTTTAATACATAGTAATGGCATGTTTTGCTAAAAACGTCGCTAAAGCTCGTATATTTTTTATATTCAATTATTGTATCTTTCATATAAATTTTACATAAAGAATTATTAAAATTTTAAGTAATATTTAAAAGAATTAGATAATATTATAAATTTTAGTTTTTAATTTCATTCTTATTTTTGTATTTTTTTCTTATAATTTGGTCCTATCCAAATTAAATAATTACCTATATATTCATATCAAATATATCAAATGGTTTAGATTAAATATTTTTAAATATAAAAGCATTAATTAATTGTATAAAATTGTATCATTTAACAAATCTCAAATAAACCTTAAACGCTAAATTAACTATTCAATATACATAAAGTCTATCTATTATATCTCTCTTAAATAATATAAACTATACTCATAATTTCAATATATTAAATTTATTATTATCTCTTTTACAATTATATAAGAATATATTTAATATATAAATTAAAAAAACTAATTAATCTAAATCCTAGACCTTAACCTGACCCTTGAAACCCTAAATCCCTAACTCTTAACCCCAGACCCCTAGCCCTTAACTCCTAACCCCTAAACTTTAAATCCCAACCCTTAAACCATAATCCTTAAATCCATATATAATCCCCAAACCTTAAAATAGTAACTCCTAAACTGGCCTTATATCTTAAATTAACCATATACCGTAAACCATATAAACCATAAACTATAATGATAATTAATTAAATATTTTAAAATTAATACTATCTTATCTTTTTCAATTATATATGAAATTATTTAATATATAAATTAAAAACATATATAAAATATAAATTAAAAAATAATTAATCTAAACCCTAAACCCTAACCCGACCTATGAATCCTTAAACCCTAAATCCCTAACTATTAACCCCTAAACCCCTAACCCCTAAACCTTAAATCCCAACCCTTAAACTATAATCCCTAATCCTTAATCCCTAAATCCATACTCCTTAAATTTTAAAATAGTAACTCCTAAATCGGCCTTAAATCTTAAATAAATTATATACATTAAACCAAAAATCCTAAACTATAGTGATAATTAATTCAATATTTTAAAATTAATACTACCTCTTTTACGATTATATAACAAATTTTTTAATATATAAATTAAAAAATAATCAGTAATCATGTACCCAAAAAACTTTAAAATTATTTTAAATAATAGTATTTTAATTTTTCCATGTGTTTTATTTTAAATTATTTCTACGTGTTATTTTTTTTTCTGAAGATTTTAAATATTAAATTAGAAATAAATTGAATTTTATTTAATTAATATAAATAAACCAATTAAGATAAAATGTTTTTAGCGGCGTTTTTGAAAAAGCGCTGCCAAAACCCCGAGCATTAGCGGCGCTTTCTCAAAAACGCCATTAAAACCGCGAACATTAGCGGCTCTTTCTCATAAACGCCGCTAAAACCCCGAGCATTAGAGGCGGTTTCTCAAAAACGCCGCTAAAACCCGAGCATCAGCGGCACTTTTTCAAAAACGCCGCTAATGCTCAGGGCTTTAGCGGCCTTTTTTAAAAAGCGTCGCTAAAGCCCTGAAAGGTAAGAAAACGATGCCATTGGGATTTGGTTTTTTACGGCGATTTTCGAAAAACGCAGCTAATGTTCATTTTTAGCGGGGTTTTTCAAAAAATTCGCTAATACTCGATCTTTAGTGGCGATTTCCATAAAGCGCCGCTAATGCTCGATTTTCTGTGGCTTGACTAGTTGCTCCGTTCTTCCTTCTCTGTTGTCCTTGTCGACCAAGGCTACTATGAACACTTAATTGCTACTCCAAATAGCTGATGAATGCCCCTTTCCCAAGAGGAGAAATCGGCAAGAGAGTAAGGAAATTTTGGAATGGAAAAGAAGAGAAAAAGTGGAGAGAAGAGAGGAAATATGTGAATGCTTGAGGTTTGTTTTCCAAATGACCAGCCTAAGGGGGTTTTTATAGCTGAGGAGGCCTGCTAAAAATAGCTAAAATTATCAGCGAAAGAGCCATCCCTTGGCCGACTACAAATGTGGCAAGGTTGATAGTTTCAACTTTGCTAATTTAGGCTTGGAGCAAATCTATAAAACCACCAATTATGGAGGGGTTTGAATGCAACTTGAACAAGCCTTCAAGGGCCTCTTGGCAAGCTTAAATAATCAGCTAATAAGCTGATTTGGGTCAGCACTTGGGACGGTTTTAGGCTGTCCATTTCTTGGTCGGTTCGGCTCACTCGGTTCAATTCAACTGGATCACTTTTTCATAATTAATTAATAATAATTTATTAACCAAAATTAAATTGGATATAAATTAAAATTAATTATATTATGAATTAATACATATAATTTTGGACCGTCTTAGGCTGAAATTTAGTTTGCCTCGATACTTCAAATTGCTTCTTGGTTTTGTACTTCTAGTAGTGTATGCCGAGCCTTTTTTCGCCATTTGTGCAAATTTGTTGAAAATAACCAAAATTCATCAAAATGAATTATGAAATTAACTAAAATTCAACATGTTAATATTTTAAGTGCACTTTATTATTTTGTAAAACTTAATTATTTTTTCGACAAGAATTTTATCGAAAATGTATGATTTTAAGTTAAAAAGGGTATGTAAAAATGTGTAAATTTTTGTGTTTGCAGTAGTCCACCCCGTAAAAAACGAACAACCACTTTCTCTTAAAATTTTCAGAAAGAATAAAAAACAGTTGCTAAACCTCTATTTTATTAAGTTGGGAACATTAACACCCTAAGAAATTATCTTCCTTTTATCCTCTTTGATATCAGATATTAAAAAGAAAAACCAAAATTATTCCTTGTTAATAGAGAAGACAAATAGAAAGTTAGAAAAATGAATTATATTCTTTCTAAAAGAATATAGGATTATTCCCTAATTAATAGAGAAGACAAATAAAAAGTTAGGAAAATAAATTATATTCTTTCCAAAAGAATATTAATTTACATGTCTTTTATATTTTGACCAAAATTAGTTAATATAACTGTTTATATTAATAAATTTGATAAAATATATACAATTAATATTCTGTACGAATCAAATTCATATATTAATTATATTCTTGCAAAAAGAATATTAATTTCCATGTCTATTATATTTTGATCAAAATTAATTAATATAATTGTTTAGATTAATAAATTCGGTAAAGTATGAATCAAATTCATATATTAATTGTATTATTTTCAAAAGAATATTAATTTTCATGTCTTGTATATTTTGATCGAAATTAATTAATATAACTATTTATATTAATAAATTTAGTAAAATATATACAATTAATATTTTGTATGGATCAAATTCATATATTAATTAAATTCTTTCCAAAATAATATTAATTTCCATGTCTTTTATATTTTGACCAAAATTAATTAATATAATTGTTTATATTAATAAATTCGGTAAAATATTTACAATTCATATTTTGTATGAATCAAATTCATATAATAATTATATTATTTCCAAAAGAATATTAATTTCCATGCCTTTTATATTTTGACCGAAATTAATTAATATAATTGTTGATATTAATAAATTCGGTAAAATATATACAATTAATATTTAATATGAATCAAATTCATATATTAATTCTATTTATGTTCTTTATTTGTGTACAACAAGTTTGTACATATAATGTATTTCATATTTAACTATCAAATTAAATTAATTCAACAATTAATTTAGTTCATGTGTCAACTAAATACAGTACCAAATGTATTTGGATTCTGTTCATTTCAACTATAGGATGTGACCCTATGGCTCTTGTAACGTTGATAGTAATACTAGAGCGTTTCTAACATTACAAGCAATGAGTGACATCTAATAATACGTCATTGCCACCCAAGTTAGAATAAGTCGTGATTCGACATAACCTTTTAAAAAGTGATAATCTTTTCATGTATTATATCCTTTTATCTTTAATATCTAGATCTGACACAAGTCATGGAATAGTCACACTTGTATAGTTCAATCTCATATTTCTTAATTTTCTGAGCAGATTACAATAAACAAATAAGTCTGATATCTCATATCAACTTATTCGAGTATGATCATGCATTTCTAGTCCCACTGCTTCAAGAGGCCTAAGATATTGCTCCCATTATGTAGGAGGGATAAATCCTATCTTGATCAAACAACTAATTAAGCGAAACTAACAAAATTAAAGAGGTAATAGCACATCAAATTTTCACTAATATTGTTGATCCCTGGCAACGGCGCCAAAAATTTGTTGCGTGTGAATGTGTAATGCGAATGTGCAAGTATACACATCAAATCAAGTAATAAAGTGATGAGTGAGTATCGTCTCTACAGGGATCTGAATTCATTAAAAAAGATGGTTAGGCTATTACTATAAAATTAACTAATTAACTGTCCAAAAGAAACAAATAACAAATTGATAAAGAGAATTAATGAAAGGATTAATAAAATGAATTATGAATGAAAAAATGCTAGGACAATTAAAATTCTGTGGCAATTCTGAAAGAATAATTGGGGAGGATTTGTATTGTTGAATGAAAAAGGTTGGAATTAATCAGGTTTTATTTCTAAATCCTAATAACGCCATGGCAAAATCTTGACCATTCTACTACTCAAGGATTCACTACTGCAGTTTGCTTCTTTCGAGAGCCAAACTTTAAGTTATCATTCTTAATTTTTGTATGTCTATATAACTCAAGAATGATATCTAGACTATTCTTCCTTTCCCTGTACAGATTGCAACTTCTATGTCTAGAGTGTTGTAATATTCTTTCGAATACTCGCCTGTATCAATCGATAATAATCCAATTTATTTAATAATTTTAGAATTAAATCAGATCTAACAACATACCATACAATCATCTATTTTTAGAGCTTGTATGCATATATTTAAAATAATCACAAATAGAATGAAACAGTAATCTACTCAAAATCAGACCATGGGCATTAAAGGTAGTAAAAATGCACCCAAATAATTCCAACCCAATGAGATTTAGCTCATGGATTGGACATTCAAATTCAAAATAAAACCATTCAACATCATCATTGAAGTTTACAAATCACAAATTTCAAATCAAAAAATAAAGGTAGAATTGTAGGAAGCTCTTGCTACTCTAGCTGTCAGTTTAATATTGAGATTTGATGCAAAGCACAAGGCAAATTTTTCTTCCCTTTCCTTTCTTCTGTGATTTTTGCTCTGTAAGTTGTTACCCTCTCCTTTCTTTTCTCTAAAATTTTCCACGAGAATTTGATATAGAGAAAAATTGCTCTCTAATTCCTCTCTCCCCAAGATCCTCGTCTCCTCTTTTCTTTTATCTTTCCTTCTTTATAGGATAGGTCCCTCCCTCTCAGCACACACCTTTTGCTTCCTCTTTTTCAAGGTGGTTTATTTGGTACAAGTACAACTGACTGAGAGTGACATGGACTGAGTGTTGCATTATCTTCCTGGAATTGCCATTGCATTCTTTTTGGAAATCTATCCAATATTTTGCCATGGAAATATTTCACTTTCTTCATTTTCTTTCTCCTTTCAATCTTCTCTTCTTCATCCTGCAGCTGCTGCAAACAAATAACCGACACCTTTCTTCCCTAGTAACAAATAATGACATCTATAGAACAATCCAAGCTTTGTAATGCAATAGTCTAAAAAATACTAAAAATACAAACATATTTACTTAATTAAAAACAATTAGTTCAATCTAGAGGCCTAAAATATTTTATATACTTACTCGGGTTATTATGTTTTGTAGATTTTGGATGTTTAGAATATGTCAATCATATCAATGGGAGCTCACACCTACCATCATTAGACTCAAGTATTATTTTCTAGTTCTTTTACATGGTAAACATATTCACTTTCAAGCATATACCATGTTACACATATAATCACCTAACATGCAAGCATATATCACAATACTCATATAATCACATAATAATTAAGCATATGTCACAATACTCAAAAACACCTTTGTAGATAAATTGCATAATGGTCACATGTCATATAAACACATATCACAATACATACATATTCATAAGTTAAGAAAACTTGCATAGCAACCACATACTCATTTAGGCATATATCACATTACAAATATATACATTTTAAGATAATTTGGCACTTAAGCTATGACACATAAAAGTGAGCTCTATCGTCACTCATCTAATACGCGGATCTCCAAGACACCAAACATAGACTCATAGAGTCAAACATGTCCCAAAAATGAAGCATAAAGCTAACACTCTCCTTATTTCCCCTCACATGTCCTGTTGAATGGAGTTTAGCTCACATTCCCTTATCCTTCCAACATGTCCCAAGGCCTCAACACCCAAAATCACTGTACATATAGGTGAGTACTAACAATCCTATGGCATGCCAACTATATCCAACGATTTCAATAATCACAAGGCCAACACATCTGAAATCAAACACACATCACTCAACGATTACTCGTGCACAATCACTGCATATTTGCATCGTTAGCAAAACACTGTCACTAACATTTAACATATACATAACATGTACACATTTTCACTTTCACAACAATTATCATAACCACATATCACGTGTTATAACATCTCATCTCAATTCACATATTCACAAAAACATAAGAACTTTTATTCACAAGATAACATAGGTATGAGAAAGCTTACACTCAAAATTTAGAGTAGGGTTTTAGGCTACTACCAAATTCCCAAATAATGCATTGAATCATATCCACAAGCAATTATTCCAAACACTCACCGATTACGCTTTCGCTAAAAAGCCAAAAGCTCAAACTAGCTTTTCCTTGCCTTTATCTCTACTCGTAGAAGGTTCTATTGAATTCAAAACTTCAACACAACAAATTCACACAACAATACATCCAAAAATCAGTCAAGGACTCATTACAAGCAAACAAAACATAAGCCTAAACTAAGCTCTCATGTAACCTAAACTTATAACATAGCAAACTTTAAATTTGAATATCTCGATCTATACTTAATCTTTTCACCTAAAACCAATTCTTTTCGTTTTAAAATTCACCTACGGCTACTTCTCAACATTTAAACTACACAAAACTACTCAATTTAATATACTGACTTTTTTAAAATGTTTTATGGCTATTTTCTGAAAATTCATTAAAACTAAAAAAATCTTTAAAGAAGCTTCAAAGTAAGTTTAGATACCTACAAATCATGTTACAACAAGTTGAAAAACATTTTGAAATCACATTTTTATGCAAAATCCCGAAATCTACCATTAACGACCCAATCTTTGGCTTTTATTTAAAACATGTGTTTCAATGGCTACAAATTTAGTTTAAGGGACTAGATATCATTTAAAACTCATAAAAAGTCGAATGGTTACCTTTGCTGGAAGAAAAATGAGCTTTAATGCAAATCTAAAAAAACCTACATTTGGAGAAGATGATGTAGATGATTAAGTTTTTGGGTGATTTTTTTATAGAGGTTTATAACTTAAGAGATGATAGAAATCGAAAGGAATTAGTACTAGAGTTCAAAATTGATTGAAATAGCAAGAGAGAATCAAGGGATGAAAAACACAAATTTTAGGTAGTTTTTACATGAAATAACTTAGTGAAGAGAGGTTATTTAGCTTGGATTTTAAAATCTAGTTAAATTGCTTGATAAAAACTCTCATTTTTGACTCTTTTACAAATCACTCCTATTTTCAAAATTAAAGGTATTTAAAACTCATTTTTAGTCTCTTATTGTTTCGAGACCATTTTAATGCCTTGTAGGCTCAAAAAATGTTTTGCTTAAGTTGAATAACATGTTTATTGAATGAAATTATTGATGATCTATTTAAAAATAAATCTTTGAATTGAAATAATTTATGTTTGTTCTATTATTTGTTGTAACTTCTCACAACTCAAATCAAGTGATGGAGATAGGTGAAGGGCGTTATAGGCATGGTTGGGGGTGGAGGTTGTGGAAATGCAGGGTTGACTCACATAAATTCATTAAACCATTGACTCATCATGCCATAGAAGACATATTTCATTCTATTACTGGAAATGTGCAGAATTGACATGCTTTGACTCGCTTCCTAATTGGAAGCTAAAAATTTACTTTCAATTTCATCAACAATAGCATGACTAGATTGTACCGACATCTTTATATCTATGAGATAAACAGGCTCAGATCAGATCAAAAGCATCACACTATTATGGTTAATTACGGCATGTATTTGCTAGGCTCTGTAACACCCCTAAATCGTACCTCTAATACCAGTAAATGTAACACCCCTCACCTATCATTATCACTAGATTAGGATTATGGGATGCTACAGTGAAAAACAAAACAGGAGCAAGCAGTATTAATTCAAAATTTCTTCTAAACAATTATTAATTGTCAATCATTCAGTTAACACAAGTTATATGTGCAAGATCGAGCTTCAATTGATCTTACGAAAGCTCTAAAAATAATTTAGAACTAAATAGGGACTAATTTTAAACTTTACATAAAACTAAGGGAAAAACATAAAATAGAGGTCACACGATTGTGTGGCAAGGCCATGTGACAGGCTGTGTAACAACCCATTTTTTAGTGGTGTCAGAACCAGTGGTTTCGGGGCCACCAAATCTGACGAGTAAGTTTGTAAATATTGTTATTTAATATTTACGAGTCAAATATGGTTTTAAAAAAAGGTTTTTGATTTGATAATTTATGTTCTATAAGCAATTTATTAAGTTCAAGTGGTATAACCTTAAGATCAAGTGGTTTTAGAAAATAAGGTATCAGGACCTCGTTTCTATAAATCGAACTGTAAATATTTTTATAAATATTTATGGAGTGGCATTAAGGTGATATTAAATTTTTGTTGAAAAATTTTAACGTTTCGATAGTTAATTAATTAAAAGGGACTAAATCGTAAAAGATGTAAAATTTGATCACTATTCAATTTGAGTGATTAAATAGTTAATTGAATAAAGGAAAAGGGACTTAAATGGTAATTAGACCATTTAAGGAGTTAGTGGGCAAATATGGACATGACTTTGGTGTTTTATTTAATTATTAACCAAGGTTAAAATGGTAATTTGATAAATTAATTAAAATAAAAATAAAAACATAAGTAAAATGTGAATGGTTGTCATCTTCTTCCCCATTTTAAAATCGAATTCTTCCATGGATATTAAGATGGTTTCAACCAATTTCAAAGTTTTGCATGGTAAGTAATTTTTACCCATTTTTTATAATTTTTATGTTTTTGACATCGTTGCAATTAGGTTCAACTAGCCCGTACCTTCGATTTTGAAACTGTTAAAAATTTTGAATGTTTCCATTGAAGAACCTTGTGATTTTAGATGTTAAATGATAAATTTGAAATACTATTTGTTATTTAAAAGTATTTTATTAAGTGATTTTTAATGAATTTATTGATTAGGGACTAAATTGTTAAAATTGTAAAAATACAAGGATTCGATGTGAATTTGTTGCAATAATAGGCTGTTATGCATGCCATAAGTATTCATCTAGACTCAAGTTTTGGTAAAAATTGTTAATTTGCATGTTTTAGGCTCAAGGACTAAATTAAATAAAAGTAAAACTTTAAGGGCAATTTTGTAAAAATTTCAAAAAAGACTAAATTGCATAAAATAAATTGTTTTACTGTCTAAACTAATTGATTGAATGAAATTATTAATTTAGATCAAGATTGGGTGGAAAATCGAGAAGGATAGAAAATTACCAAAATGCCCCTGTACTTTGTCAATTCTGCAATTTAGCTAAGTAAGTTCGTATAAACTGTATTATGTATAATGTTGATTAAATTGACTCTTAGTATATGATTTTATTAGAAATGAATCAATATGTATGTCAACGATGTATGATGATTATCGAGCCCCGTTTGAAACTTAGGAATTCGTAGGATACAAATGAAATGTTAGGGTTTACATGTTTCGGGTTCTAGTCTTGAATGTTCTACCCGTGGCTGAGATCTGGCATGTGTTGCAGATACTCCAAAACTTGTGTGAGTAATACCATGTAGCTACAATCCGACCCACAACTCGTGCGAGCAGGCCCATTTTCGCAGCTCGTGTGAATGTAACACCCATTACCCGTGTCAGATGTCGGGATAGGATACAATGCATTACCGGACTTAAACATAACCAATCATACAAAACCGAGTCATGAAATTTCATCCAAATTAAAACTTTTCATATTTCATATTAAAGTCCCTAATATGGGCTTATGAGACCCAATACATACTTTGAAAGTGGTTTGGGACCAAACGGAGAACTTTTGAAAACTTTGAAAATTTTCTTGAAAAACAGGGGCACATGCCCTGAGCACATGGCCATGTAACCAACCGTGTGGATGAAAGTTAGGCTAGTTACCAAGCCTTTTTCCATCCAAACATTTACACACTTATACCAAATTATCAACACACAACATGTCATTATCATAAACGTACAACTTAACCAATAATAGCCAACATCAATGGCCTTATACAAAATAAACTATCAAATAACATAGGCCAACATTTTAGGCCAAATCAATTATGACACATAACAAAATAACCAAGTCCTCTATACATGTCATAATTCATAATATTTCTTTCAAAATACCAAAAGAGTGTTGATAGTGTGGATGGATCTCTGACGATCTCCGTACCCCAAGCTAGCTTGGTGACACTATAAGACAAGGGAAAGAAAAGGGAGTAAGCATATAGCTTAGTAAGTTGGTATGTAAATAATAAACAATTTATTAACATACTTTTATCAATCCTCAGTTCTCAAGATAATACAATCATATTTGCACATAGTTTCACTATTCACTCATGTTCATATCAAGCTATCTACGCGAGTCATAGCCATTAAATTATTTATATCTTGAGCTACGAAACTCTGAATTGAGATCTGCTAAATTTCTCTGAAACTACACTCACATATCTTCTTACCATAAAATTTTAAAAATTTATGGTTTAGTCAATAAGTACAGTTTATTCTTTAAAATCATCCCTATTCTGCTGTCTAACAGTTCCAACCCTTCTTTACTAAAAATTAATTATCTCTTAGTACGGAGTTCAGATGATGTTCCTGTTTGTTTCTATTGAAAATAGACTCATTAATAATTTTAATAATATAAACTATAACCCATAATTCTTCTTATAAAATTTTTAATGATTTTCCAAATTTAGAACAGGGGATTCCAAAATCATTCTGCCTTGTCTCACAAAAATTCAAATATCTCATAATATGAAATTCTCTTGCTTACACTGTTTCTTTTATGTAAAACTAGACTTAATAATATTTAATTTCATATCTTATTCAACCTCTAATTTGATTTTCACAATTTTTGGGGATTTTTCAAAGTTATACAACGACTGCTGTCCAGAACTATTTTATTACTAAGTTTACTCTTTCATGTTTTGTTTGTATTAACTTTCATTTACACACACATAACACCAAACATGTCCATAGCTAGCCATTCCAATAGCTAGTCATTATCAAATATTTACAAGTCTTCATAGTCATACTTACTCCACATCAACCTTACCAAAATTTGATCATATATCGAGCACATTGCTCATTAATATATATACACATGTACCTGCACTCATTCATCACATAATCACAATCATTTACACTTAGTCATTTCCCGTTGAACACATTGGAATATTAACGGATACATTGGAATATTTCACATAGTGCCACACTTTTAGCCAAAGCTACGTCACATCACTTACCACACATAGGCTCGTTCTCGAGCTATTCACATTCGCGAGTCTACTCACACAAGCTGTCGGTCATTCGTAACTACTCAGTGCTTCTCACACAACCTGTCAGGAATCCACAACACATGCTAGATTACCCAGTCACTGGTAGAACTTATAAGACCAGCACCCGTATTCACTTAGTCACAATTTCACATAGGTTCCTAGTGACATGTCATTGGGAAATTTCTCACTTGTCGATATTTTGTCAAATACATCAAATATTCAGCCACATTTCACAAAATATATCAAAATATGAAAGCATAAGTAAAAACGATGCATCATTTACATACGAACTTACCTCGATCCAAAATATCAAATGTTTGCGTTTTAGTCCACAACCTTGCCTTTTTCCCGGTCAAGGTCAATTCATCCTCTTTCTTGATCTATAATAACACATTTAACTCATTTAATACACACATTTTCAATTCAGTCCCAAAAACACCTTATGGAAAAATTACATTTTTGCCCCTAACTTTTCACATATTTATAATTTTTCCCCTGGGCTCGTAAATTGAAAAGTATTAATTTTTATCATTACCCAAGCCTAACTGATTCATATTCCCTCTTATAGAAGCCCAAAATTTTCACTAAATCACATTTTTTACACATATTTTACAACTTTTACAAATAGGTCCCTTTTTGCAATTTTACTAAAAATCACTTAGTAAAAGTTGTTTATTACACTTTAAACTTTCATATTCTACCATAAAACATCAAAAAACATGCAAGTCATCCATGGGTAAATTTTTAAACACAAACCCTAGCTCAAAATAATGGTAGAAATAGCTAAACCGAGCTACGGGGATCTAAAAAATGTAACAAACATTAAAAACGGGGATAAAACAGACTTAAAATCGAGCTTGGAAGCTTGAAAAACCCTAGCTGTGTCTTCCTTATGTGAAATTCGGCCAAGGGGTTGAAGATGAGCAAAAATTGGCTTTTAATTCATTTAATCACCAAATTACTAAAATACCCTTAACTTAAAAATATTCTATTTGACCTATTTCATGTCCATTTTTGTCCAACAAATTAACCAATGGTCTAATTACCTTTTAAGGACCTCTAATTTGGTCCTTTCGACTAAATTGAGTGCCTAAACGTCAAAATTTTCGAATGAAATTTCCATGAAATCATTTCGTACAACTGTAGATCATAAAAATATAAGAATAATAATTTTTTCCCGTCAAATTTGTGGCTCCGAAACCACTGTTTCGAGTAGGCCCAAAATCAGGCTATTACAGTGAGCATATATGTAAATGAATTGACGGACTATAGTTATATGTTTAGCAGACTTCATGTGAGCTATCCCACGTATCCAATGATATTCTATTCGATTCAACGAGTATGAATTTATAAGGACGTGGTAAGTGATCTATATGAACCAAGACATGTATGTATGAAAACCTTTGAAATGGTGAGCTATAGGGGAAAATATGTTACGTTGAAATGGATGACAAATCCAAATGAATCATGTTTAAGTATAATGGCTATCCATGTTTAATTGCCTATGAATTATGCTCATGTATAATGGTTATCCATGTCAAATTCATATGAATCGTATTTAAATGAACTAATATGTGTTGTTGATGTGCTTAGGCTTATGCCAAGCTTGTGAATATGATTGATGTTTATGATTATGTTTGTACTATGCATATGAAACAAGTAAGAAAAGGGAATAAAACAGTAAGTACGTAATTGGGATGTATTATGATGTTATAAAAAGGTTTAATTAGATAAATCATGTATTCATATGTGAGTAAATTACTTATGCTTTGAATGAATCTATCTATGCCATGGATAAATACACTAAATTGAGAATTAATAATATTGTTTAGGCTTATGGTAAGCATTGAGAATAGAAATGAGAGCAAATAAATTGAAAGGTGCATAATCTTATTGTAACGCCCCTTACCCATGTCAGACGCCAGGACAAGGTACGAGGCATTACCAGACTTTAACATAATCAATCATACAAAATCGAGACTTGAAATTTCGTCCAAATTAAAATTTTCTTTTTTTTATATCCGATTTATCAACTGAACATGGCATTATCAAACACGTACAACCCATACAATATTCGCCAACATCGACAGCTTTATACAAAATGGACTATCAAATAATATGGGCTAAATCAATTATGACACATAACAAAATGACCAAGTCCTTTATAAATTCCATAATTTCAAAATAATGTTTTCAAAATACCAAAAGAAATTTGATAGTGTAGATGGATCTCTGACGATCACCTAATCCCGAGCTAGCTTGGTGATTCTATAAAACAAGGGAAAAGAGAGGAGAGTAAGAATATAGCCTAGTAAGTAAGTATGTAATTAATAAACAAGTTTCTAGCATCTTTCCATAAATAATATAATCATAATCACACATAAATTCACTATTTATTCAAGTTCCAGCAAGCTATTTATTCGCGTCATAGTCACTAAATTATTTTTATCCAGAGCTATGGAACTCAAAATTCAGATCTGTAAATTTTATCTAAAACTAGACTCATATATATTCTTACCATAAAATTTTCAGAATTTTTTGTTTATCCAATTAGTACAGTTTATTCTTTAAAATTTCTCTTGTTTCACTGCTCAACAGCTCAGACCCCTCTTCACTAAAAATTAATTATCTCTTTGTAAAGAATTCAAATGATGTTCCTGTTTTTTCTCTTGAAAATAGACTCATTTAGAAATTTAAGCATGTAAATTAAAAACCATAATTATTTTTATAAAATTTTTAGTGATTTTCCAAAGTTGGAATAGAGGATTTCGAAATCATTCTGACCCTATCTCACTAAAATTCAAATATCTCAAAATATTTAACTCTTTTGCTTACTCTGTTTCCTTTATATGAAAATAGACTCATTAAGCTTTAATTTCATATCTCATCAAACTTCTAATTCAATTTCCACAATTTTTGTGATTTTTAAAACTCACACAACTATTTCTGTCCTAAACTATTTTGTCGTTAAATTTACTCTTTCTTAATGTCATTACTTCATTTCATCGTACCAAAGGGTCGATTAAAGATCAAACACATTGTTCATCACATATATTTTCACTTAATGAGTTTTCAATGAACACTTTGAAAAAATCTCAGTTACACGGTGGATCAGCACACAGCACCACCCTTACAGTCAATAGTACTCGGCGAAATCAGCACATAACAACCACCTTTATACTCAATGGTACCGGGTGAAATCAGCACATAGCAACCACCTATATAACCATTGGTATCCTGTGAAATCAGTACATAGCAACCACCTTTATTTTCATTAATATCGGGTGGAATCAGCACAAAGCATCCACCTATAATTCCAACGATATCCGGCCTATTCCGAAGGTTCAACCATGAATTCTCACTTTTTTTTAACCTTTTTCCAACTTTTCCATATTCAACCACAACTCATAATTCACCTCAAGTAATTATCCCATATTCAATCATATCTTATAAAAATGCTAAAACATAAGTAAAAACAAGGTATTAATCACATACAAACTTACCTCGGTGCAAAATATAATAATTTTGCAATTCAGTCCATAATCTTTTCTTTTCCCTGATCAAGGTCAATTCCACGTCTTTCTTGATCTATAATAGCAAATTTAGCTTATTTAATACTCACATTCATCAAAATAGTCCTTGACTCGAACTTTGGTAAAATTATGATTTTGCCCCTAAACTTTTGCATATTTACACTTTTGCCCCAAAGCTCGGAAATTAAACTTCATCTCTTATTCTTATGTTTTATGACATGTTGAACATTTTTCCCTTCTATGGCAACATCAAATTCCCACTCTAACACTTACTTATGAACATTAGTTATTTTTACCGATTATGTCGTTTTACTCGTTTTCACTTAAAATCGCTTAGGAAAAGTTGTTTAACATAGTTTATAGCTTCATATTCTACCATAAAAACATCAAAATAAACACATTTCACCTATGGGTATTTTTCCAAATATAAACCCTAGGTTAAATTATTGCTCGAATAAGCTAAATCAAGTTACCGAGACTCTAAAAACGTAAAAAACATTAAAAACGGGGCTTGGAATCACTTACTGTTGAGCTTGGAAGCTTGAAAACCCTAACTATGGCTTCCCCCCTTGTGAAATTTGGCCAAATATTGAAGATGGACAAAAATTGGCATTTAATTTTATTTTTAATTCATTTTAATAACTAAATGACCAAAATTCCCTTAATGAAAAACTTTGGAAACATGCCTAACCATGTCTATTTTTGTCCACCAACTTAACCAATGGTCTAATTACCATATAACTGACTCCAATTTAAATTTTCATAACAATTGGACACCTCTAACATGTAGAACTCAAATTTTGTACTTTTTACAATTTAGTCATTTTTCCTAAATTGAGTGCCCAAACGTCAAAATTTTTGAATAAAATTTTCACAAAATGATTCCATGAAATCGTAGACCACAAAAATATAATAAAAATAAATTTTATCACGTCAAATTTGTGGTCCCGAAACCACTGTTTCGACTAGGCCCAAAATCGAGATGTTACACTTATAAAAAGATTGATGGTTATACTTTACGTCCCATAGCATCCTTTCATGTTATGAATTATAAATATATGTGACATTAATGAATTTACTCATTTGTGAGTCGATGATTATAGTTTGGTAAATCTTAAGGCATTGGTATAGATTTATTTTTAACATATAATTTCATTATTGAAATGTAATATTAAGCTTAAAGTCTATACGAGCTTACTAAGCATACATTGCTTATGTAGTTATTTTCCTTTACCTTACAGATTATGGGAAGCTCAATCAGGTTGGAAGTTAGTCGGAGATCCATCACACTATCCATCGATTTTATCGGTAGATTTTGATGCTTTGGTTGTGGTTATAATGGCATGTATAGGTGGAAAATGTCTATTGTTTAGCTGATGATAATGGCATGTAATGTTATGAACTTGTGAAACTTATGTTATTTTGATGCCTTGATGGTTGGTATGTTTTTGGCACTTTAATGTTTAATGGTTGGTGTGTATAAGATCAAATTGGTGCATGGTTTTATGGCCAAAGTGATAAGAGTTTGCACGTTTGCAAAATTATCATTTAGGGCATGTTTTGATATGAAATTTAGTCAAGTATGTTTGTTTGAATTATGACCATTTGGACATAATTTGGTATATATATATGTTGGTTGTTGGAACCATTTGGAAATGGCTAGAATGGTGACATTTAAATGGTTTTGATGCATGTGAGAAGTGGTCCCAATGGTAAGGTCATTTTGATATGTTTGATATAGAAACAAGTTAATTGATAAATGGTTAAACATGCACATGTATAGGTATTTTATGATTAATGATATCTTGGCATTTTCGTGCTTTCATGGTTGATGTTAGAATGGTCAAGTTGAGGTATGTTTTAGTGACCATTTTGGTATGTTTGTATATGACTTTGGCATGTGGTCATGGTGGTAAGTTTGGTAAGAAAATTAGATGAGAAATGTATGGTTGGCTAATGGCTAAAATTATGCAATGTGTAAGAATGTTTGGTGTTTGTGATTGAGGTGCCTTTGGGCATATTGGTTGTATGGATAAATACAATATTGATTTAGCTCCATTATGCATGTTTTAGGTACATTTTTGAATGCTTGAAATAGATACAAATGGTTTGTATGTGTGAGCACGATTAGGGTGAAGGAAATGGCTTGAAAATGGCCTATTTCTTGTCCACATGGCCTAAGACACGGGCATGTGTCTTAGCTATGTGTGACACAAGGTCACGCGACGCAACTGTGTGTCCTCTGTAAGCTTTTATAGGTTGCATTTCGAGAGTTACACGGCATGGCACACAGACGTGTAGTTTGGTCGTGTGAACTAAGTTAGAGAGTTACATGGGCAAGGACACAGACTGGCACATGGTCGTGCATCCTTACTTCGAATGCCTACATGGCCTAAGACACGGGTGTGTGACCCCTGTAGTATGAATTTTCCTATATTTTGCCATAAAGTTCTAAATGTTTTTGATTTAGTCTCGAATCGTTTCTAAAGTGTTTCTAAGGCCTCGAGGGCTCAAAAAAGGGACGTTATGCAAGTGTTTGCATGGATTATGATATGATTTATGAAATGTTTGAGGATGAATGTTTTTATGTTAAAAGTTTTTGATAATGCTCTGTAAACCTATTCTGATAATAAACATGAGTTAAAGGTGTTACATTTAGTGGTATCAGAGTTACAGTTTAGTTGGTTCTCGGACTGAACGTAGCAGTGTGAAATTTGGAAATACATGTCATTATATAACCTGTGATAGCGTGAAATCTCTCGAATCTGATGAGATTTGTTTTATTTTTAGACAGAGATGTTTTCCAACCTAGCTAATTTCGATAATGCTGAATGCGATACTCAAGTATCTGAGTAAAAATGTTGCTAATGATGAGTTGAAACTCATGAATGTATAAATAAATGTTTATAATGATTATGTTAATGATGAATTTTATGTTATGTGTATATATATGAGAGATAAATTTAGAGGCTTCACGATCTCCACCCCTTTACCCTCAAAATCTTATACAACAAAATTCACAAGATTTATGTTGATTAAGCCCAGAAGTATGAAATCGAAGAGTTCAGTGGCTAAATGAATAATAATGCGATCAGAGTCGAGAATGGGTTAGCAAGTAAGAGAGATCTAGAAGAGATATTAGATGTTTTTGAAGATCATTCGAGGTACGCAACGTTGCTGTTAGAAAAGAGCTTAGTAATAGGTAATCGACTTATTCAGGTATGGTATCTAAAGAACGTAGTAATTGGAATTTTTTCTGAATTGATTTCTTTAGTGAATGGGATAATGTGGGATTATTGATGACTATAGTAGTTAGTGGAATAATGTTTGAATTGAAAAGATATCTGAATGCAGCGGTTATAATCGAGTAGCTTAAAATGATCTCTTCTAGGTATTCTATATGTTCTTTTATCCTCAGAGGTATATGCAATTGTTCATTTTCAGATGTGATTCTTATCATAAGGGAATGCTAGCTAACCATAATGTTAGACGAAAATATTGTTAGTCTAGTTGATTTATGACTGACATTGCTTTATCTTTCCTTGGCATTCTATTCTATTATGTTAGGTAGAAGATTCAACGGTAGACTCATATGATGTTATTTTATTTCTTCTACTGATTGATGATATAAATTATATATGCAATTTATGTTGTCTCTATCACAACTGATTCCAATGCACATGAGCGGTATTCTTCTTCTGGATTTTCTCTAGGGTATCATCAATCTCTTTATCATTCAATATGGGTTGTATTCTCGAAATTTCAGTATAGCTTCACATCTTGGATTTTATTATCTCGATTTTTTTATCATTCTTATTATTTAATCTATCAAACATGGTTCATCTGTAAAGGATATTAATTGGCCGGAGGTAATTACATCTATCACGGTTATAATTCCTAGTTCGATTATGGGAGCACAGTGATATAGATCTCAGATTTTAGAGGTTGTATTACTGCACTGGTTGATATTGGGACTACCTTCGGTTTTTCTCTTCTATTTTAGATTGCACTATTGATGGTTGGAGTATTATTCTATCTATACAGTTGTAACATCGG
This sequence comes from Gossypium hirsutum, assembly GCF_007990345.1. NCBI lineage: Eukaryota > Viridiplantae > Streptophyta > Magnoliopsida > Malvales > Malvaceae > Gossypium > Gossypium hirsutum. Next base: position 24,055,296 of record NC_053439.1, read on the forward strand.
TGTTATTAGAATACTATGGCTATAATTCATTTGATAGTTACAACTTCAGAATAATTCTAAGTTTCGATGTTAATAATTGAAATTGTTTCATTATATATCCCATTTTTAGCTTTCATGGAAGGGATAGGTAACGACAAAAGTATAAATGGTGGAAGATCGAGCTTAAACTTGTATATTGGTTCTCATTTCCCAGTTAACCTCGATTTACATCAACGAGTTAAAAATGGATGTTTTGTTTCATTGAGCTAAAGTAGTTTGTAGAGATCTTTGATTGGCATTTTGAGGGAATTATGATAGCTTGTATGTCTGGCTTGTCTTGACAACAAGAAGAAGGAATTATTCTGAAATGTTATTATCTGATAGATAAAATCGACTCAATTTTTTTAATTAGAGCGGGTTATTCATTTGAAAAGTTAATTGAGTCATATACATTTGAGTTTATCCTTAGGTCCGTGAATAAATTTTGTGCATTCAAGGGTAAATTGATAAACAACCAGGGGATTCATATTCTAGAAGACATGATACAAATATATATTAGAATAGTTCTAATTGAGAAATGTTATTATGGGTTAAAGTCGTCTCGACAGTTGAAGTTGTCGCGGCTGTGTTAAATGATATTGCTTGACGTTATCAATGTAAGGGGAACAAATATCAGTTGAAAGTTACAGATGCAAACATGTTAGAATCATCAGTTAGAGTTTGATAATATGGGTTTCTTAGTTATGTTTCGTCAGACGATCACTGGGAATTTCTCGGCAGTTATACTACTAACGATAAGTTATGAAAGAAGACATCATAGTTGTTCCGTGAAGTTTCAACATAGTATCAAGTTTTAATATCAGTTCTGATGCGATTTTTGAATCAAGATGAGCTATAATTGACTTATTTATGGATTACCATTAAGAAGATGGCAGAAAGATTCGATGTGATGGCTTTTGTCAGGTGAGAAATTTCGAGGACGAAATTTTCTTAAGAGGGAGAGTTGTAACAGCCCGTTTTTCAGTGGTGTAGGAAACAATGGTTTTGGGGCCACCAAATCCGACAAGTAAGTTTTCGAATATTATTATTTAATATTTACGAGTCAAATATGTCTTTAAAAAAGGTTTTTGATTTGATAATTTATGTTATATAAGTGGTTTATTAAGTTCAAGTGGTATGGCCCTAAGGTCAAGTGGTTTTAGAAAATGAGGTATCGGAACTTTGTTTCTATAAACCGAAACGTAAATATTTTTATAAATATTTACTAAGTGTCATTAATATGGTATTAAAGTTTTGTTGAAAAATTTTAACGTTTTAATAGTTAATTAATTAAAAGGACTAAATTATAAAAAATGTAAAATTTGATCACTATTTGATTTGAGTGATTAAATGGTTAATTGGATAAAGGAAAAGGGACTTAAATGGTAATTATACCATTTAAGGAGTTAGTAGAAAAATATGGACATGACTTTGGTGTTTTATTTAATTATTAACAAGGGTTAAAATGGTAATTTGATAAATTAATTAAAATAAAAATAAAAACATAAGTAAAATATGAATGGTTGTCATCTTCTAACTTAGTAAGTTCATAAGTACTTAAAAAAACTCTTACCTCAGCTTAAAATTAAGTAAATAGATATAAATAATTTAATACGATTTCATGTTCAGACATTTACAACAACAAGGTGAGCATTTCATGTATCGATCGTATAATCTCTCAATCATTTAGTACAACATATTTCCGTATCATTCTATAAGAAAGATTCTAACATATAAATCATATTAACCAATTGATTATGTCAACTTATATTCATATTCACAATCATATACCATTTCTTTTAAACATATAACTTTGTCACTAATATCACATTTACAAAGCAAGTGTTTCATACATATAACTATAAGCTTCCCAGCCATTTGGATATTGTTTCAAACAAATTTTAAACACATATTTATCATTTATTCAATTTTATTAGTTAATATTTCAATAGTCATATAAACATATAATTTCCAAGTAATTCATGAAGTCAATACATATACTTTCTTTTAACAGATGGCCCGATGAACTATAGTAACATAATTCAGATACTTTGGTAACTACACCAGACCAGAGAGCATCGTAATCCTGTACAGAGGCACCGTAGTGCAAACAGAGACATCGAAGTGTGAATAGAGGCACTGTAGTGCAAGCAGATGCACCAAAGTGCAATCTCGTGCAAGCGTGCATTCTAACCCTAATTACATGCCAATCGTATCCTAATCATTTACTACGTTCAAACGAGCATTAAGGCAAGATTCGTAACATTTAATGGTCAAAGGAACTTTCATGTTATAAGTTTACATGCTGCAATAATTCATGTTCATTCAAAATTCCATATATTTCATACTTCCTAGTATTCAACAATTCTCAATTTAGTCTTTACACACCTTAGCATTTGATTATAACATTTCAATTCCATTTCACAAAATTAACAATCTATATCCTCAAGATTGAATAGCAATTAATATGTATAAACACATTTTAATACATTATGAACTTACCTAATACAACCAATAAGCAAATTTGTTCATAGGGACTATTTTGAAAATTTTCCTTTTTCTCGATTTTCCTCTGTATTATTCAATCTTTGATATATATAATTCATTTCACATTATTAGCTTTTAACACTTTAAACCAAAGTTTGGCCAAACCTTAGCTTCAAAATTGATGTTTGATGTTTTTATTTCCGGTAACGGAAGAAGATGAATGAATGAAAACCACATTTTTATGTTTTAATATTTTTATTATAATTAAATTTTAACTTAATTTAATATTATAAATAAAAAATTTAGAAATAAATAACCACCAACCGTTCCACTTATTATGAAAGTGAATAAATTGCCATGCAAACCCTTGAAAAATTATAATCTAAGCCTTTTGTCAACCAAAATTCAATAATAATAAACTTTTACTATTTTTACAATTTAGTCTTTTTTCCATAATTAACTATCAAATCATTAAACTTTTCGTAACAAAACTGAATACACATATACTATAGCTCCGTAAATATTCAAAAAGAATATTTATGAGCTTGATTTATGAAAACGAGGTTTCAATACCTAATTTTTCAAAACCACTGACTTTTAGTACTCACCACTTATACATTGACTAATTGGCCAATTAATAAAATCTATTAAATCATGATTCACTGTTATACTATATTTAACTCATAAATATCAATTAAATATGTTTATAACTCTCTCGTCGGAATGTGGTCCTGAAACCATTATTCTCGACACCACTAAAAAATTTGCTATTACATTTAGCATGAACGAGTAACCTGACATGTTTATTTACAACTTTGGCCAAGCTATTTGATGTGTCAATAAATAGTTTAGCCCAGATGGGAAACCTGACACCAATGTATATGATTATCTTGGACGAGCACTAGATGTGGTTTGCACCTATGTATTGAGTTCTTTTACGATGTTTCATTGGGTAATACAAAAGATGTGAAATATGGAATTGATAAGTTACGAAATGAGCTTAATGTTCAAATAAGGTGGAATGAAAGACTTGAATAATAAAATTTTGAATATATAGAGATGGAAGAAATATGGTTAAAGGTTGGTTAAACATTATGAAATGTCAAGCTTGGTACTTGATTTATTTTATGTTTGATAAAGTATACAATCTCACTTTGTTGGAATTGTGTTGGTATTATAAGTAAACTTAACTTGCACATTAGTTTAACATATGATTATTAATTTAGGTAAGTTAATTATTTACATTGTATGATCTTACTAAGTATTTGTAATACTTACTCCGTCGATACTACTTTCCTTGTACATTTTGGACGTTCGGTACATGTCAATCATATCTACGAAAAGCTCACATCATCTATCTCCAATTTTGGTAGACTTTTGACCATTTAAAACCAATTATATGTGGCATGTACATAGGAGTGTCAATTGGTTGTAATGTTAAGCATGATTGAAGTATAATTGATGCTTGAGCACTTATGACAACCTCTGATATTTGGGTCTTTATATAGGCTAGCTAAGTACACCTAAAGGAAAACTCAAGAGAAATTCTTAAATAGAAAACTCAAAGAGAATATTATTAACTCAAAGTGAATAATGAATTAATTTCTTTTTAATTTGTGTATAGTGAAGAGGCTTTTATATAGGCTAACTAAGTACATCTAAATAAAACTCTTCAATATACTGAAATTTTAGTTAATCTAAACAACTAGTTTTAAACTAACTTTCTTGTTAACATAAAACTCCTAAATAACTTAAAATACTTAAAAATTATCCAAAATTTGGAATAAATAAATAATAAAATAATACAACTTAATAAATACAATACTGGGCTTGTATATAATAAAAATTAAGCCTGAAACTTGTAATATTCGTAATATCCCTGTCCAAAAATTCTGCTCACCCAGTCTTCACTAAAACGATCATAACATGTGCTTCCAAACTCAAAATCGAGTGATTCAAAGCATGTTTCAAAGGGAAGAGATAGATCTTTAATTGCTATTCAGACATCTAAGCCCATAAATGTTTAGATCCCACCCAAAAATTCGTCGCAGGTTGACTAATCTTTTCAACTTTAAAATTGGCAGTTTGGTTGAATTGACTTTAATAAATTTCACCCATTCTATACATGTGCTATTCCCCCTTTCCTCGGAAAGATTCGTCCTCATATATTGTCTTTTATCAAATCTTGGTTTAATTTGTTTAAAAGAAACTAAATAATTAAATACTTATCTAAGTGTAGTCCAAGAATTAATTTCACAGTCGCATATATCTTTCTTTTTCGTATGCTCAACAAACAAGTCCAACAACAACGAAAATTTAAAGAGATAAAAAATAAATAACAAATTAAAATGATCTCACCAACTTTTTGAAGTTTCTCACTTGACCTATTGTCGAAACATTTCTTTTATTACCTTGATTTCGAAGAAAAAAATAAAAATGACTAAAACAAGTAAAATGACTTTTTAGAATATCAAATATAAATTTTAAAGATATCAAAATAACCTTAAAACATGAGTTTGGGCTTTCAATTCCACCAAAAACATAGAAAAATTCAAGTTGGGAAGGTCTTCGTTGGCGCTGGGGTGCCACAATGGGTGACGACCACTAAGAGAGTTGAGATTCAAAATTTAGAGCGCTAGGGTGCCGAACCGATGCAAGGGTGCCAAATCTTGTACGTTGGGCACCATTTTCTACATTGGAGTGCGATTGTTGTGTTGCGTAAGGGTATTGGGTTGTGCAAATGGTGTAAGGAATTTTCCTGAATTGCGCGAGGGAGAAAGGGGAAAGAATTGATGGAGTGACACTTCTAGAGGAGAAAAAAAGGGGGGAAGTGGGGGGTTGTTTGATTTTTTTTGTTTTTATTATTAATATGTGTATATATAAAACATATCAAACCCCTCTCTGTCTCTCTTTCCTTGTTTTTGATAAAATAAAATAAAACACACACGGTTGAGACACACGCCCGTGTGGACGAAAATAAATCATTTTACAAACTATTTTTCTCACCCAAGTTGTCATGTACCTACACACAACATTCCACATACTTGCAAGCCATTACAAGGCATCCAAATCAAGCATAAACAAGTCTTATACATATGGTATAATATCATATAACCAATATGCCCTTAGGCACCTCAAATGACAATAAATAAACAAGCCTAACCTTTTATTCACTTTGACCAAAAAATCAATTAACTTACATGCATATTTGCACCAATACATACCAAATAATTTTTTTACCAAAACGCAACCATTTGGTACCAAAATGCCATTCAATAATTAGAATCAATAATCATTTAAGCTACTCAAACAAAGTACCAATTCTCAACAAGTCACAAGCCATATAAATTATGCATATTCAACTATCATTTCATCTTCCATCATTCAAGCACATTAAAAATAATATTTACACGCCAAAACCAAACTCGTACTATCATCAAAATACCAAAACACAAGCGAAACAAATGGTCATTTCAACAATGAAACATATAGGCCAACATTAGCCACAATACCTATACATGCCATTATAACCAAGATTAAACAACCAAATATACCAAAAGAGCCGGTGGATAGTGTGATATAGCTCCGATAAGCTTCCAACCCAAACGAGCTTTCGACTCACTATAAAACATGAAAAATAACACAGAGTAAGCATTTAAGCTTAGTAAGTTCGTATGACTTAGAATTTAACTTACCATTTAATGAAGTAATAGGTAAGTAGAAAAGCATATCCCAACACATTTTCGGCAAATGCCTAAGCACATATACACCAACTAATATTAGTCATGTAAATACATATATGAACCAGTACTCATGAATGAGCTCAACAATTAATCAAGTTCCATATACATGTATCATCCATTTCATATATCTATATATCATGTAACATCATTTCCAAGTATTTCATGTATATACCTGTAATAGTTCATATCGAACTCATATCATTTCATACCAAAACATTGCCCGTTGAACCTTTTAGAATACCGTTGGAGACCCGAGATAGCTCACACATTATGTGTAAGCTCATATAACTATAATCCGTCAATTCATGTACATGTATGCTCATACGAGCTATGAATCGGTATGCCCATTTGAGCTGAAGATCGGTATGCTCTCACGAGCTATAAACCAGTATGCTCTTACGAGCTATAAATCGGTATGCTCTTACGATCTTTAAATCGTTATGCTCTTACGAGCTTTAAATCAATATGCTCTTACGAGTTATAAATTGGTAACCCTAATGACATGTCATTTTTATCCTACGGATTCCTAACGTTCAAGCGGGGCTCGGTAATCATTGTTGGTCATTGGATATGCACTCGGTATTTATATATGGGAAATAATAACATTCATATAATTCAATTAAAAACATATAAACAAAATTTAATTACACGAACTTACCTCGACGAGTATTCGTAGATATGGAGGTGATTAATCTGATACTTTCTTTTTACCCCAATCTAACTTCGTACGAGGTCTAACTAGATCTATACGGATAAATGAACTCAATTCAACATATAATTCATTCAATTTAATCTAAAACATATTTTTAGCAAAATTCTATTTTTCCCCTATACTTTTAATTTCTTTGCAATTTAGTCCCTAGCCCATAAAAATGGAAATTCATGAAATTTCATAACAACCCACTATGGTTGAATATAAATTAGGTCCCTAGCATTCCCTATATTTCATTTATTTCACAATTTCACCTAGGGGTGAGCTTTCGATCGAATCGAATCGAAAATTTTCGAATTAATCGAGTTTTCGAATCTCATTTTATCATCCTAACTTTATTTGAAGTTTTCTCGAATCGAGTCGAGTGAGATGGAATTCGAATCGAATCGAATCGAATCGAATATATTTGTTCGAGTTAAATTTTAAAAAATAATTTTGGGTCCTTGTAACCATTGTCACCCATCGTAATAAAATTTGTCCAGCTTAATCAAATTTTTTATTAACTTTCATCACTTCATAATTTATTTATTAATTTTTTATATATTGGTTAGCTTCTTTGCTTGCTTAGTTGTTTCAATTATCTTCAGATTCTTGTCACTATGTATTTTAGAATTAAAAATATATTAAATGTAAAAATATGATTTTTTTAATAAAAGTTATTTTAAAAATAAAATGTGAAATTGATACCAATATAAAATTTTAACATGAATATTTTATGAAATAATTAATAATTCAATTTTAATATAAATATTCAATATGACTAAACAATTCACTAATATAAATAATATAAAATGTGAAATTTAATTTAATAATATAAATAGTAGATGTAAATAAAATTATTACTATTTATGTTTAGTGATTTTTTTTGGATAATTTTGATTTTTTTTTATTTGAGAGTAAAGGGTGAGAAGTAAAAGTTTAGGGGAAAAATAAAAAGTTTTGGGGAATAAAAGTTTGAGGGAAAGTAAATAGGGGGGAGTAAAATTTTGAAGGGAAAATATTTAAAAAAAATTGGAGGGGGAGGGTTTGGGATAGATGGGAGATGGGATGGGAAGGGAATAAAAGTTTTAGGGGAAAAGTGGGAAGGAGTAAAAATTTTGGGGGAAAATAAAAGGTTTTGAGGGTTTTTGGGAGTAAAATTTTGAGAAAAAATAAATGGGAGAGTAAATTTTGGTGGGAAATGGATTTTGGGTAGATTGGGGGTTGGGAGGGGAGGGGAGTAAAAGTTTTGGGGGGAAAGTGGGAAGGAGTAAAAGTTTTGAGGGAAAAGTAAAAAGGTTTAGGAGTTTGGGGTAAAAATGTAAAATATTATAGTGTGATATTCGAATTATTCAAATTATTCGAGTTATTCGAATTCGAAAACTCAACTCGATTCGAACTCGAAATTGGAAAAAAAAAATTCGAGTCGATTCGAATAACTCGATTAACTCGAACAACTCGATTCGTTTAACTCGAAATTCAAATTTTTTTTCAATTTTTTCGAGTCGAATCGAGTTTTGCTCACCCCTAATTTCACCATGTAATATTTTTTTATTTTTTAATTTAACCCCTAGTTGATAATTTCATCAAAAATATATTTACAAAAGTTGTTTATCTAACAACAACCATTCATTTTCTATCATCAAACTACAAAACTCATTTATATTCAACAATGGTAAAACCCTAATAGTTTAATAGTTTCACAAATTAGTCCCCGAGCTAGCTAGATTAAGCTACAACGACCCTGAAAACATAAAAATCATCAAAAAAGGGTAAAAAAAATACATACCAATTAGACAAGGAGAAGTTGCCGAAATTAAAAGTCCTTCAATGGCTTTTTTTTTTATCCTAAATTCGGTTGAGAAGAGTTAAAGAAGATGAAGTTTAATTTGTTTTTACTTAATATTTACTTTATTTACTAATTACCTAATATCCTTTAAAATTATTCATAATTTCAATAAGGCCAAGCCATGTACATCCACTAACTTCACTAATGGTCTAATTACCACATAAGGACTTCCACTTTAAAGTTCTATAGCTATTTAATACCTTTAGTGTAACACCCCTAACCCGTGTCCATCGCCGGAATAGGGTTATGGAGCATTACAAGAAACTTTTAACTTAAAACATTCGATTACAATAATTTATAAAACACATCATATTCCATTCAAACACATGCATAATGTCCCTTTTTCAAGCCCTCGGGGCCTTAGAAACACTTTAGAAATGATTCGAGACTAAATCAGAAATATTTAAAACTTCACGGAAAAAGATGGAAAAATTCACACTACAGGGTTCACACAACCTAAATGTACCTATATTCATGCATTCAAAACACACTTCACATACGCATATTCAAGGTAAAATATCATAGTAACTAACCATTCAACCAATATGCCGAAATGGCACTTCAATCTCAACAGTCAAACTTGATTAAATATTTACTAAATTCATCCATAATTCAATCAACCAATTGCACAACTCAAATACTACATTTACCATAATGTTCACATACCAATCCCATGCACAACTAATACCATTAGGACCATTTCCACAAATACCATCTATGCTAATAAATTTACCAAATTCCAAATACATTCAAAGCTACCAAAACTAGCCTTTAACAACTTGATATACCATCTCACTAAATACCAACCAAAATTTCAAATACACATTCTAGCATAACAAGAACAACTCGTGACATACAAATTTTAACTACCATACCAACTTCAATCATTTAATCACACAACACCAAAATGACAACCATTATAAGGCCAAATATACATGATATCATATCAACCATTTCATCACCCAAAATAACATATATACAAGACAAGTATAATGGCTAATTTCATCAAACAAAGACACCTATAGATGTCATTATAACCATGACTCAAAATCATCAAAATCTACCGATATAGTGGATGGATAGTGTGATGGATCTTCGACTAGCTTCCAACCCGATCGAGCTTCTGATAATTTTCAAAGTAAGGGATAAACAACAACGTAAGCAATGAATGCTTAGTAAACTCGTACAAACTTTAAATATAACATTCCAATTCAATAATGAACTTTATACGATAAATATAAAGCTATACCAATGTCTCAAGATTTATCAACTACATAACCACCAACTCATAAATGAGTAAGTCTATCAACATCATATATATTTTCATTCCTAACATAATAGGATTTTATAAAACATTTTACACCATCATTAACCTTTTCATAGGACTATAAATAACTTCCTTTACTTACTTTTTGTTTTATTTACTAAGCATAAACTTAAATAAAAACAACAATTAACTAATTAATATATTTATTCATAACATAGGTAAGTTCAACCATAACATACATAATTTCTCATTTATAAGTACATTATTTAACTCATCAATCCCTTTTTCATCATATCACATTTCAATTATGAACTTACCATTTCATTACCTTTTCTTATCGTTTCATTTGCATAATATCAGACATAAGCATATACATCAATCATAATTTCAAGCTTGACATAAGCCTAATTGCCATCATCACTACACAAGTTAGTGCATTTATGTATATAACTCATTTGGGGTCAATCACATGATAAACCATTTTATAAGAAATTACACCTTTTGAAACTTACCACCTTGTCCAATTACCATTTCAATGTATATCATTAATATTAAACATGATATTATACAACCAAAAGCTTAGCACAAACCTAAGCATCATCCACAATCTCGACTGATGAATTCATTTATGTTTAGGTCAATATTCAATAAATAACAAATCTTTCAAATTCATGAAACAATTTACCTTACCGAGATTTTTCATACGAAGAGCGACTTACGGATAATAGTACATTGTCAACCCAACCAAACACACCAGATGCTCACACGATCCAATCCTTCCAACACACCAATCCTCATAAGAGCTAATCCAACCAACACACCAAACAGAGAGTATAACATGAAAGTTCACAACAAATACTGAATCTCGGTTTACTCGAGTAATATGAATATACATCACTCCATAATCATCTCCACTTCAATCCCCTGTAATACACCAAATCATGACTGTACTCTATATTGTATTCAATCCAATTTGAGTAATCAAATTCAATATTATATCTCAAATTACCATTAATTATCAACAATTAAAAATAAATATACAAGTTGTACCATTTTAATATACTCAAAAATTCATATTGATGTTAATTTCTAACAGTACAAACTTACCTGGCTAAATTGCAGAAATGTCAAAGTATAGGGGCATTTTGGTAATTTTCCATTCTCCTTGATTTTCCACTCGAACTTGATCTAAATTAATAATTCAGAGAGTAAAATATTTTATTTTATGAAATTTAGTATTTTTGATATTTTTACAAAATTCCCCCTAACATTTTACTTTTATTTAATTTGGTCCCTGAGCCTAAAACATGCAAATTAACCATTGTTAATGCAAACACATGCTAGCTAAATATTCATGGCATTCAATACAGCCAATTTTTGCAATAATTTCACAACAAACCCTTGTATTTTTACTATTTCAACAGTTTAGTCCCTAATCAAAAAATTCATCAAAAAATACTTAATAAAATACTTTTAAATAAAAACTAATATCTCAAATTCATCATTTAACATCTAAAATCACAAGGGTCATCAATGGAAACAATAAAAATCTTTAAAAACTTCAAAATCAAAGATATGGGCTAGCTGGACCTAGTTGCAACGATCTCAAAAAAAATAAAAAGTACTAAAAACTAGCAAAGTTTGCTTACCTAATCACCAAGCCAAAGTTTGGCTGAATATACTTCTTTCTCTTTTAGGGTTCGGGTGAAGAACTTCAAATGAAGAAGATGATAATTAATTTTGTCATGTTTTGATTATAATATACGTAATTAATAATTTACTCTTTTACCCTTGTAATTATAATCAAACATTAACAATTTTTAAGCCAACTAACATCCAGCAACCCTTGAATGGTCTAATTATTATTTAAGTCCCCTTTCCTTTATTCAATTAACCATTTAATCACTCAAATAAAATAGTGATCAAATTTTACATCTTTTACGATTTAGTCCTTTTTAATTAATTAACTATCGAAACGTTAAAATTTTTTGACAAAACTTTAATACCACCTTATTGACACTCTGTAAATATTTATAAAAATATTTAAAACCACTTGACCTTAGGGTCATATCACTTGAACTTAATAAATCGCTTATATAACATAATTTATCAAATCAAAAACCTTTTTAAAACCATATTTGACTCGTAAATATTAAATAATAATATTTACGAACTTACTCGTCGAATTTTGTGGCCTCAAAACCACTGTTTCTGACACCACTAAAAAAATGGGTTGTTACATTTACCTATTAGAACTCAACTTTTGCACTTTATGTGATTTAGTCTTTTTATCAAATTAAGCATGTAAACGGTAAAATTTCTTAACAAAATTTTTATACGGTATTACTATAATTATGTAGGCAATAAAATAATAATAAAATAAATTTTTTGACTTCAAATTTGTGGTCCTGAAACCATTATTCTGATTTCACTAAAAATATTTGTTACAACTTTCCCCCTAAAGAGATTTTTGTCCCTGAAAATCTTACCAGAAAAAAGGTTTGGATATTGCTTTCTCATAGCTTCCTCTGGCTCTTAGGTGGCTTCTTCTAATCTGTGACGTTTCCAGAGAACTTTTACTAAAGCTATGTTCTTGGTTCTCAATTCTTTCAACTCTCGTGCCAGAATTCTGATCGGTTCTTCATTGTACGACATATCTGGCTGAATATTGATATCCGTTAGGGAGGTAACATGTAAAAGATTAGATCGGTACCGCCGTAACATAGACTCATGAAAGACATTATGAATCTTTTCTAATTCTAACGGTAAAGCTAATTGATAAGTAACAGGTCCGATTCTTTTAGTAATCTCATACGGCTCGGTAAATCATGGACACAGCTTTCCTTTGTGACCGAACCAAAGGACTTTCTTCTAAGGTGATACTTTCAGAAACACTCTATCACTGATTTGAAATTCAATGTCTTTAGGTTTAAGATCGGCATATGATTTCTAACGATCTGAACCTACTTTCAAACTGTCCTGGATCACTTTTACTTTTTCTTCAGTATCACAAATCTAATCGACCCCGTGCATCTTTCTCTCACTGACCTCAGTCTAGTATAACGGAGTTCAGGATTTATGGCCATATAAAGCCTCATACGGTGCCATCTTTATACTCGATTGAAAACTGTTGTTGTACGCAAAATCAACCAAAGGTAAATATTTCTCACAGTTGCTTTCAAACTCTAGTACGTAACAACGAGGCATGTCTTCGAGAATCTGAATCACACACTCGAATTGACCAAGGGTCTGAGGGTGAAATACAGTGCTAAAATGAAATCGTGTACCTAAAGCAATGATGTGAACCGGCTTGATGTTGATTTGAGTCGTAGAAATTGCCCAATCGTCAAATTAAGTAGTTCTCATTTTTAATTCAATAAATTGGTTAAGTTATAAAAATAGCTATTTAGGCAGTGGATAAAACAAAGTAAATATGATGGATGGATGGTATAGTGAACTCAAAACAAGAATGAACCCGTAACAAAGGTTAAGGACCCGATTCTTAAACGTTTTAAGGTGACTGGTGAAAAGTTGGATAGAACCGAGACCCGCTATCTATGGAGATAGGAACCAACGGTATAGGTGAACACCACACTCGAAAGTGATAAGTTCAAGAACGGAGATTGGATGACGCCACTAGCGATGCTAGATAAGTCAGATCGAATCACCAAAAATAATGAGAGTTGAATAAAACTCACAAAGTTTATAAATCATAAAATAATAAAGTTTTTTCAATTGAAGTAACTAAGTAACCTTCAAATGGTTTACAAAATAGCTATTTATAGGCTTCAAATGTTCCAGCCGAATAGACACTTAGGAAAACTAAATGGACAACATGCAACAACTTAATGAGCTGAAACTTCTTGGCACCTTCCTAGAACGTCCCTTGAAGGTTCCTTGAGCATGGAGAATGTCAATGAGCAGCTTCTAGAGTGTCTTTATTCAGCTGAAATTGTTTTCAATTAATAAGGAGCTAAAATGAGCTCAATGGCCTTAATTAGGTTCGATCAAAGTGATTGAATGAGCTGCCTTGAAGAACTGATTAGTCTTGGACTTTAAATAACAGCTTAGGGCACTTCAATAGCCATGGAGTGTGAACCAACGAAATTGAGAAGCCTTTGTGTGTGAAAGCAAGTGACCGAATGGTCATGAGTGTGAATGGAACCTCCAGCAAGTGTGAACATGTTTGGGGCTGTTGGAGTACACGATGAGGCAGCTTGGGAAAGAGAAACCAGCAGCTCACTTGTCCCTTAATGTGCACGAAGAGTTGCTTGGGAATTTCAATTAGCAGCTCACCTTGCATTCTTGTCGTTCATGTATGTAGCTGCACCTAATAAATTCAACAATTTAATTAGCTTAAGACACATTAAAACACACATATTAAAATTAGAAGCAAGCTTAAGACATTTTAAACCTGTACATTAATTCGGCTGAACTAAGACATATTAAATTGGCAACAAGACACATTAAATGGATGTAATGAGCTGAACACTTTTAAATTATGTACTAACTAAGACATATTAAAAAAAATGCATTAACATAGAACATATTTAACACACTTAATTAAAATGTCCAGATTTTAAACCAATTAAATATTAACAATTATTTTAAGCTGAATTAACTAATTAAACTATTTTATTTAATTTAGTCCAGCAACTAATAAATGCATAAATTAAACCAAGCTGAGTTTGAGCTTATTCGAGCTCATGGAGTTGGAAATGAGCTAAATGGAGCTCAACGAGATGGAATTGAACTAATTTAGCTCGCATGGATTTGCAAGCAATGCTTAGGGAGCTGATCCAAAAATGTGCCCAGGGCATGGTCGTATCATCCCCTGCCTCTTTAAAGCGATTTGTCCCCAAATCGGGCCATTTGCTCGCGAAAAATCGTTCAACATCAAGATGCCTTTTATTTATGAACCTGGAAAAGACATTTCCCAATACGTTTGAACCACAGAGATTTGTAAAGAAAGAAAAATATTTACAGTCCCTCCCTCTTTAGATGAAAGCCATTTCAATTTGTCACCTACACAAAACTAAAACAATTTAGTGACATTGTAAATTGTGGGTATAAAATAATTCGTTGGCATCTTACTCAGAAATGAATCGCATGAGCCAATGTCAAGATAAAGATGATGAGTAGGTTTTACCCATTTAGAATGAAACAAGAGCTTTACCAATGGTAACAAACCAAACTCACAAAGCATTCGACAATTAAGCTCTTGGGAAAGAAAATTTCTTTGATTAAATCCCTTGAATAGAAACATAAAACAATAATCTCCAGGGTCAAAAACAAAGCTTTCTCTTACTGTTTCAATGTGACATGAAGAGTGCATAGCTGGTAATAAAGAAGTCATTTGAAATGTTCGAAAATTATAAATACGCAAAAGAAGCCTAAATGTTGTAGGCCACAGTATAGAGCAATAATTTCCACAAACAAATAATGGATTTTGTTTTTGTACACCAGCAAAGTTCACATACTTTGTTTCCGATACTAATGATAGAACATGAAGCAAATAGAAAGGGCCAACATATCTATACAAACTAAGATGATGGTACTCACCTTCTTTCACCAGCAATTTAGAAAAATATGCTCCAGGGTTAAACACACAATTCGAGTCACTTGCTTACGAATACAATGAAAACTTTTTAATCAGCAACAGTTCACCAATGTTAAACGAATAAGATTTAAACATGGATAGATTCAAGCAATTAGACCTCGTAAGAATCATTCGAACAAACAGAGGTATACACAAAACTTTATTGTGCTGATTGAGAGAATTCATGTAGCAATCAAATCCAATCAAATTAATCATGTTACATGAATAATTTTTATCACACTCAACGATCATGTTTTGCTGACTTAAAGTTGGAGTAATGTCATCATCGCCCACAACATGAAATTTGAGGTGATTTGAATCAACATGGAACCAATGATGAGAAGGACATTCCAAGATGCTAATCAGATCAAAATCAGCTAACCGATTCAACCTATAGCAACTAGGCAAAGAATGATAATGGCTTTTGTGAAATTCATAGGCACACTTATCAACAGAATTCAAGAAGTTCCAATTTGATTGAATCTCAAAAGATACATTACCTTGCTTACCTTGAAGAGTTGGAAGGATGATATCTTGCAATTGGACATGATGTGAATCAATAGGAAATAAAAGATGGTTAGAGCATTGCAAAACACCTTTCAGAATAGATTCATCAATTCGCTTCAAGGTTAAACAATAGAACGATTGATTGAAAGAACTTTCTTTGAGACAAACAAAATGGATGAATTTTTCAAAAGGAATCAAACCATAATTAGATAGAATATCACAAGGTTTCTTACTTGACTTACCTTCGAATTTTTGAAAGGTAGTCACATCATCCAACTTACCTTTTTCAATTAATTGAAAACATCGTGTGTCGAAAAGATAATGAAGTTGGAACCAGTTCGTGGATGGAATTTTGCAAACCTGAAACGAAGAAGAATCAAAAGGCAAACTCAAACGGGGGTTAGAAAAAATATTCCTTACTTTTTCTTGTTTGCTTTCTTCACTCGTTTTTTTTACAAACTCTTTTTCAATTTCTTTTTCCACTCTTTCTTTTTCTTCTCTTTCAATTTCTTTTTCAATCTCTTTTTGCTTTTCACTCTCTTTTGTTTTTGAAATCTCATTTTCATCTTTTTCTTTTTCATTTCTTTCAATTTCTTTTTCAATGTTCTTTTCTCGCTCACATTCTTTTACAACCAATTTTTTTAATATGATTTGGTCCTCATGGACTTGTTCCTGTGTGAGCGGTGCTAAGGTGATTTTCCTTCCTTGATGCTTGAAGGGATACCTATTGGTACGATCATCGTGAGTGACCTTACACGATCTGATTGCCATGGTTCTCCTAGCAACAAATGGCAGGCTTGAATAGGCACCACATCGCAAAAAACTTCGTCTTGGTATCTACCGATGGAAAAGGCAACACGCACTTGTTGAGTGACTTCAAATTCACCTTTGTCATTAAACCACCATAGCTTATAAGGTTGGGGATGCTTGGTAACGAGTAAGCCAAGTTATTCCACCATTCTAGTGCTGGCCACATTTGAATTACTTTCACCATTAACAATGATGCAACAGACTTTATCATGGACACGGCATCGAGTGTGAAACAGATTCTCACGTTGCGGTTCGTTCTCCAATCGTTGAAGACTTGAACTCATTTTGATGTCAACGATAGCAGGTGTCAAATCTTCTTTATTTTTGTCCAATTGTCGAAATTCAAACTGCATTATCCTTTGCATTTCTTGCTTCCACATTTTGAATTCAAATTCAGAAATTTCTTCGGACATGCTTCAACAAAATGTTAGAAAACCAAAAGATAGAATAAATAGTAAATGAATCTCACAATAGTAAATGAATCTCACCAATTCAAAATCCTCACCAATCTCTCACAAAGAAAAGTAAAGTAATGGACACTCCACTCGTGTTTCACTCGTATAATGGCTTTTATCTTTAATGCATTTTCACTCGTGCCTTTTACCTCTCGAATCCACCTCTCGAAGTGCTTAGCAATTTCTTTAGACTTATTAGCACACTTGTGGGTCGGCTTCAAACGGCTAAGAAACAAAATATTGATGTTAAGGTGATTAGGAAGGTTGAAAAAAAATTTAAAAAGTGTGGCTGCAAAACAGTTGCTTTCAAGAACAAACATAAAGATCAGGAATTAAAACACTTTTTGAATACTAGCTTTTCTTTTGATTGCAATCGAACTCCCACTTTTTTTTTGATTTTTTTTTGAATTTTTTTCTTGATTTTTTTAATGCTGGGAGTATAAAAACGATAAAAATGTACCTAATTTGAAAAGCTCTAATACCAAATGATGCGAACTGGCTGGATGTTAATTTGAGTCGTAGAAATTGCCCGATCGTCAAATTAAGTAGTTCTCATTTTTAATTCAATAAATTGGCTAAGTTATAAAAATAGCTATTTAGGCAGCGGATAAAACAAAGTAAATATGATGGATGGATGGTATAGTGAACTCAAAACAAGAATGAACCCGTAACAAAGGTTAAGGACCCGATTCTTAAACGTTTTAAGGTGATTGGTGAAAAGTTGGATAGAACCAAGACCCGCTATGTATAGAGATAGGAACCAATGGTATAGGTGAACGCCACACTCGAAAGTGATAAGTTCAAGAACGGAGATTGGATGACGCTACTAGCGATGCTAGATAAGTCAGATCGAATCACCAAGAACAATGAGAGTTGAATAAAACTCACAAAGTTTATAAATCATAAAATATCAAAGTTTTTTCAATTGAAGTAACTAAGTAACCTTCAAATGGTTTACAAAATAGCTATTTATAGGCTTCAAATATTCCAGCCGAATAGACACTTAGGAAAACTAATTGGACAACATGCAGCAACTTAATGAGCTAAAACTTCTTGGCACTTTCCAAGAACGTCCCTTGAAGGTTCCTTGAGCATGGAGAATGTCAATGGATAGCTTCTAGAATGTCTTTATTCAACTAAAATTGTTGTCAATTAATAAGGAGCTAAAATGAGCTGAATGACCTTAATTAGGTTCAGTCAAAGTGATTGAATGAGCTGCCTTGAAGAACTGATTAGTCTTGGACTTTAAATAGCAGCTTAGGGCACTTCAATAGCCATGGAGTGTGAACCAACGAAATTGAGAAGCCTTTGTGTGTGAAAGCAAGTAACCAAATGGTCATGAGTGTGAATGGAACCTCCAACAAGTGTGAACACGTTTGTGGTTGTTTGAGTACACGATAAGGCAGCTTGGGAAAGAGAAACCAGCAGCTCACTTGTCCCTTAATGTGCACGAAGGGTTGCTTGGGCATTTCAATCAGCAGCTCACCTTGCATTCATGTCGTTCATGTATGTAGCTACACCTAATAAATTCAACAATTTAATTAGCTTAAGACACATTAAAACACACAAATTAAAATCAGCAGCAAGCTTAAGACATTTTAAACCTGTACATTAATTCGGCTGAACTAAGACATATTAAATTGGCAGCAAGACACATTAAATGGATGTAATGAGCTAAACACTTTTAAATTATGTACTAACTAAGACATATTAAAAAAACATGCATTAACATAGAACATATTTAACACACGTAATTAAAATGTCCAGATTTTAAACCAATTAAACACTAACAATTATTTTGAGCTAAATTAACTAATTAAGCTATTTTATTTAATTTAGTCCAGCAACTAATAAATGCATAAATTAAACCAAGCTGAGTTTGAGCTTATTCGAGCTCATGGAGTTGGAAACGAGCTAAACGGAGCTCAAAGAGATGGAATTGAACTAATTTAGCTTGCATGGATTTGCAAGCAACGCTTAGGGAGCTGGTCCAAAAATGTGCCTGGGGCATGGTCGTATCATAAAGCTTTCTATATCTTTCTCTAGAATCGTGATGTAAACCGCAAATCTCTATTTGAAATAACAGAGACTGGCAATCCGTGTAATTTGACAATCTTTAAAACGTATAACTCAGCTAATATGTCAAGGGCATAGTCTGTACGTACCGAAATAAAAATGTGTGGTCTTTGTCAAACAGTCAACGATAACCCATATGTAATCTTTATTTTTCGGTGATAGGGATAAACCCAATACGAAATCCATAGTAACTCTATCCCATTTCCACTCTAGTATCATCACTGGCTGTAATAGTCCTGAAGGTATCTGATGTCCAGCTTTAACCTGTTGACATATCAAACATCTCAATACAAAATCAAAAATCTTGCGTTTCATTCCCGACCATCAGTACATCAGTCTCAAATCACTGTACATTTTATTGCTTTTTGGATGAACAGACAAGCTACCATTATGAGCTTCGTACAAAATTCTCTGAATAAGCTCTAGATTCTTCGGTACACAAACTCTACCTCTAAATAATAAACAATCATCGGGTCCTATCCTGAAATTCTGAATCAGAAGTCAATTCATACTGTACCCATTTAGTTAGTAAATCGACATCACATTTTTGAGCTTCGCAGATCTGCTGTAAATACATCAGTCTAGCTTTCAACTCAGCTAAAATAGATCCATCATCAGATAATGTCAGTCAAGTACTCAATGCTCGTAGAGCAAACAAGGACTTTCTACTCAAAGTATCAACAACTACGTTTGTTTTTTCCAGATGATAATCAATGATCAAATTATAATCTTTTAACAGTTCGAGCCATTTGAGTTATTTCAGATTCAGATATTTCTGCATCATTAGATACTTCAAAATTTTGGGATCAGTAAATATGTGGCATTTTTCACCGAATAAATGGTGTCGCTAAATTTTCAACGTGAACACAGTAGTTGTCAACTCTAGGTCATGTGTCGGATAATTCTTTTCATGCAGCTTTAACTGTCTGGAAGCATAAGCTATCACTTTACCTTCTTGCATCAAAACACAACCTTAACCATTTAAAGATGCATCGCTAAAAATTACAAGTTCTTTACCGGATTCAGGTTAAACCAAAACTGGTGCCTCGGTTAACAATGCTTTCAACTGATTAAAACTTTGTTGACATTTCTCGGACCATTCAAATTTCACATC
The DNA here is from genome assembly GCF_007990345.1 of Gossypium hirsutum. Classification (NCBI taxonomy): domain Eukaryota; kingdom Viridiplantae; phylum Streptophyta; class Magnoliopsida; order Malvales; family Malvaceae; genus Gossypium; species Gossypium hirsutum. The sequence continues at coordinate 24,075,912 of NC_053439.1, forward strand.
TTTCTGTAAAATTTGTGTCATCGATGTAGTTATCATTGAAAATCCTTTGACAAACCTTCGGTAATAACCAGCTAATCCTAGAAAACTTCTAACTTCGGATACATTTCTCGGTGGTTTATAATCAACAACTACTAAAATTTTACTCGGGTCAACTCTGATGCCTTCAACCGATACTATATGTCTCAAAAAATTGACTTCTCGGAGCCAAAACTCACATTTGCTAAATTTAGCATCTCGATCCTTAAGCGTTCAACATGTTCGGACTTGTCTTGAGAATAGATCAGAATGTCGTCAATAAATACTACAAAAAATCTGTCTAACTACGGTCTAAAGATTTTGTTCATCAAATCCATAAATACTGCAGGTGCATTAGTTGAACCAAACAAAATCACAAGAAATTATGTTGAGTAAATGAAGTGTTTAGCATATTGCATTATTGCTAATCAAAGTGATACGATTGGCTGGTAATAAGTATTATCATGATATATCAATGAAATGTTTGGCAAGATATATGTCGTATGATTCATAGTTTTTATTTGCGAAATGTGTGTGGCTTTGTGGAAGTTTAGATGGTCATGCATGGGTTGCATATGCAATTTATGTATTTGGCTTTGAGAGAGGTTCAGTTAGATTGAGCCGGGAAAGGAGATTTGAAATGATAAGGAGAATGGTTCGTAGTAGTGTATGAGAGCCCATTGTATGGGACGTATGACAGCCTTTAGTGGAATGTATGGAAGACCATGATCATGGCAATACTGTATGTGGAAAATCCGTCAGGACTATCTTTGGTGGAAATTTTATCAAGACTATTTTTAGTGGAAGTTTGTGAAGACTATCTAATATTTAGGACTATCATTTATGAGGAAAGTTTGCTAGAACTATCTTGTAAATATGATTCCACCCTATGTCCATTTAAATGAGCCCGTAGAAAGGCGATAAATTATTTTGATAAGGCCATTGTGCCTATGCTAGCAAATAAAGTGATGTGGATACAAGTTATGACGATTCACCAACTTATTTTTATTTTCGTATATTTATCGTGGTTATAAAATTCACCTTGGTGACAGTTGCAAGTTCATTTGGAGATTCGAACCTAAATTTATAATTTCGTCAAGAACGAGTCCTCATGCTAGTAGAACATCCTATGATCGATCCCACCATATTGGCAAATTGTATGAAAGTCATATTATATATGAAAATCCGCCTGGTCATTTTTAGGGACGATACAATAGTATTCTCCTATACTTTCAAAATGAAGAAACTATTTATCTAAGTAAGTATCATGTCCAAAATACTGTGTAAGCTATCTATTTATATGAAACAGTATATGAAAGATATGGTAGTCCACCATGACTGTTTCATAAGTAAGGTTCCTCAAATAGAGGATTCACTGTTAAGAATCTGCCTATAAGTCATTTGTTTCAAAGAGACAACCATGACAAGGATTGTAATATGAATCTGAGTTCGCAAAGACAAACCGCTATTAACAGTCCGTAATAGGGACTATTCGCCAAGAATAGTCTTATATGGATATTTGTAGTCATTGGTTTAAGGCATATCGCGGGAATTCTTCATGGAGTATCTCTTACAGTTCGCAAGTAAGAATCCACGAGGATTTCCTTCTTGAAGAAGCAAATGCATGAAGAGTCATGAAGCCAATTAATAAAAAGGGAACTAGAAGGGAAACTGCCAAGGAATCATGGGATCCCAACCACGAAGTACAATCGTTGTCTTAGTAAGGTATGAAGACTCATTAAGTTCATTAGATCTTACTTGTGTTGTTATGCATTCCAAGTAAATAAGGGATTTTGGGAGTTCGAGAAGGGACCAAGCTAGAGATCACCATACATCGGCAAATTTTGTTTCGTATTCGTAATGTGCGTATAGCTGGGCGACCCAAAGGTGAAGTCTCAAGGTCTTTGTTGTAAATGTAATTAAATGGTCACAATACAAGTTTCTTTAATTCTAAGTAGGTCCGCAATGGAAAGATTTCGTAAATCCCCTTCACCTTTTTGATTGGCTTCTTTCGCAAGAACAGGGTTGGTCACCTTAAGCTTTTGGGGAAAGAAATTTTTTTTTTCATCTTTTCTATTTCTCCTAAAATTCCTCTCTCTTAGCTTAAGGGACAAAAAGCGTTGAAACCCAGATCGGCATTGGTGAACATACGTAGATAGTTGAAGTTCACTCACTTCACGTCAAAGGGTCTTATGGCTACTTAGGTGTGCAGCAGGAGATTTGATCTCAGCTTGGGCAGATAGCTCTTAAATTTAGTTTTTCTTTCTACTTTAAAATGATTTGCTATTCTATTTCTCTATATGCTTCAATTCAACCAAGCGTTGCTCCTCCAAAGTTTTATTCTTGTTTTCCAACTGAAGGACCCTATCCTCAAACTCCTTTTCCCTGGCCTCCAACAAATAATATTTAATCTCTTAGGTGGAGAAAGAATTAGTAAGCTCTTAATTTTTTTGAACATTTGCCTCATAGGATCGGCGAAGTTGTACAACTACCTTTTCATTAGAGTGCCTGGCGTTCTCGAGCTTAGCCTATTTGCCCCCATCTATGCTCTTGAATTTTTAAAAGGCCCAACTAAGGAGTCTGCACTCCTTCACCATCGCTTGAAAGGAGTTTTCAAATCAACCAACAAAGGTTGGTGAGCACTTGAAGTTGAAGAGGAGGGGAAGACACATTCCTTCAGCTCCGAAGACAAGTCTATCTCCCACTTTTCTCAGAATGCATCTAGCAAGAAAGGATATTGACTGGTGCAGGCAAGATCTCTCCATGGGAAGAGGGTGGACACCTCACCGGAAGGGGTAGTGAAATGTTTTAAACTAATGAGTGTAGAGTATGGAATTAGGCAAATAGTGCCAAAACTGGGCTTTGTCAAATGAGTGGGCAAGTCCACCGGAGTGGCCGATTCCATTTGAACATCAGAAATATAGGGCCAGTAGAAGGAGTAGTTTCCTTTCCCCAAGTGGTTGGACATTTGACTAATCCACGACGGACCAGCCTTCCACCACTATTGTCTTTTATACTCTATAACCTTTCCTCCACCCTTGACCATTTACAACCACTTTTACTAGCTTGTATCCGTGAGACAATAACTTTTTCCTCCACTTGCACACTTTCCATTAACTCTTCCACATTTATGGCATAATGACGAGGAGATTGAGATGAACTTGAGCAACTTAAATAACCTACATTAGTAAGAATCGTATTAACACCTCAAGGAAATAGGGCCTACTAGACGACTTACCTTGACCAACTATGGACATGTAAGACCAACGTCGAGGGTACATCTTGCTTATTGAGTAGGAGTATTTAATAGGCTCTTCCTTCTTACCTAAAAACACCAAGTTCAAATCATTACTAATTCCACAGGGCCACACATCATTGACAAATCGTGTATTCCTGAGGCTCACACCTAATTGCAAATCAACTACCTTATAACCGTTATGAATTTTTTCCTCTAACCAAAATTAGAAGACATTCCTAAGAGTTAGAAGCTCTTCAAGAATCAAAGAATGACTCTTCTTCAATTTTTCATATTGCGCCTCAACGACTTAAGTTTCAATTTCTTGTTTCTGAAGGTAAGTGAATTCCCGCAGAATGGTCCACGAGGTTGGGAAGTCAAAACCACCTTCTAGTTTCCTCCTACCAAAATGTAGTTTTGGTAGTTCAAGTAAAGATTAGACGCCTGTTTTCTGATAATGGGCTCACAGCCCATGCGAGTACTGAAGTGAACCATCCCTGCTGAGGTTCCTTGAGTAATTACCTTCAACTGGTATATGCTTTGGAAACATATAGGAGAGGGAGTGGAGGGAATCTGGAGAACTCTTTTATGGTGAGAGCTTCTGAACCTAACTATCTAGGAGAGTCTATTCTATGGGAGAATTGAAATATTTGTTGGTCTTGTAACAATTCTATAAAGTTTTAATAAAAATTACTTTTGCTTTTTTTTCCTTGTCTTTCATGCTTTTCCTCACATACCTTTCCTTTGGCTCTAGTATGCCTACTACCGGATTCCATAATTCACACAATTGCATTCACTTCTTTAATATTCATTAGTCTTATACAATAACCTAAGAGACTCAACCAGACCCATCATAACATACCTATAGGGGTCCTTTCTAGGCTTCTCATGTCTAGAGGATCGACTAAACTAAAGCTCTGATACCACTAAATTTGTAACACTCTAGGCCTGACCTGATCAACGGGTTTGGGTACCGGATGGTACAAAGACCTGAATAACTGGCTAACAAATCTGAATCAAAACTTATTTCATCCTTCTGTTTAATATACACATTAAAATATACTACCATGTACATCTTCTAAAGTTATTTCCTTACAAACCTATTTAAAATTTTGAAGTTAAAACCTTAAAAATTTATGACTACTAAACACCCTAGGCATATCCTCTTAGAATTCCCCTCTATACGCATGTTCCAACTATAGCTCCCCCTTTTTTCCTCAAGTTAGTCATAACTCTTGGAAAGAGTTATATTTCATGCCTTTAGACCTATCTAATTACTTGTACTTCGGTACATTTAGTTGCATTTTAGGAAATTTCATTCATATTTTCATCATTTCATTAGAAGCTTGGATCGTGTTTAAATATTAGGTACTTTTAATTGCTTGTGGTAGGGTTGTGTTTGGTAGTTTAACAGGTGCAAGTTAAGGAACGAGAAATAAAGGAGTGAAGGTTTGTCGGGGCAAAAGGTTGGACATTTTGTCAACATGAATGTCGTGGTAATTCCAAGAAGACTGAGTCAACACTCAATGCATACGAGTTTCAACCCAATTTTACTTGTACCAGAAAAATATACCTAAAAAAGAGGAGAAGATAATCATGGGATGTTGGTTTTTATCTTAGAAAAAAAGAATTTAAAAAGAGAAGAAGATAAACATGGGTTGTTGGATTTACCCTAGGGAAAAAGCCTATAAAAAGCCAAAGGAGGAAACCGAAAAAGACAAAAAAAAGTAAGAGAGATCCTTAGGTGTGAATTGGGATGTTGTGATGTCGAAGTGTGGACTAGCAAGAAAAAGTTGTTTCTTGAAGTTCTTCCGTTATTTCCATTACTGTTCCTTCAAATGATTGAATTGAAGTAGTTGAACACAATATCGAATAATATTTTGGTTTGGAATTTTATTTCCTAGCCCATGAGCTAAATCGCATAGGGTTGGGATTACTTTCGATGAAACCTTAAATTGTGTTTATGGATGCAATATATTTCTAATTTACTTTACTATTTCATTTGGTTGTTCTTATTTCTTAATTAAAATGCAAACGATCTCTAGACATAAAAGACTATTTGCATACTTATAAATTGATTCTAATTCCGAAAGGGTTAGATTGGTTGGATTAAAATTAAATGAAATGAGCAAGTATTTGATAGACACTTATAGTTGACTCTAGACATAGAGTCATGATCATATAGAAGGAACCCATGCAAGATATCCTAAAAGCCTATAGACATAGGCTAAGTAACTTGAGGTTTTGCTCTCATAAGAGGCTGGTCATTTTAGAACTCTTCTGTGCAGTAAAGTAGATATGATTTTACCAAGGCATTATTTACAGTAAGGGTCGATTCTGGGTAATCCTGACCTTCCGAATCAACATCACTCTATCCTTATTCTTTGTCGTAGTAACTTTTCCATAGTATATTTAGTTGTTTATTTCTTTGTTTACATTCTATTCAGATAATCACTCTCGTTATTTTCATTACAATTCTGCTCTCACCTTTTCCGTAGCATTTCCAATTATTCATCAATTCCATCTATCGCATACATCATCATTCCTTTGAATTATCATTGCATACTTACCTTAGTTTACCACAGTATCTTATACATCAGTCTTGCCATAACACTAACCATATTACAATAACTTGACAAGTTTTGTGCCTCAATTCGATCTTCATGGGAACGATACTCACTCATCACTTTATTACTTGGTTCAACGTGTATACTTGCACAATTTGCATATCATTTCACATGCGACAGTTGGAAAAGTCTGGCTCCGCTCTCCACTTACTTCTCGGGTGAAAACTTTATCCTGCAATTAAGTGAACCATTTGTAAGTTCCATAGAACTTAATGAATTTCTGAAAAATGACTATATAAAAAATTTAGATCTTTAAGCAATGAAAATTTTAAAGTAAAATTTCAACTCTCTGGTCACCCTTGGCCCTTAGTAGATTTTACCGATAAGATCTATGTTTTTCCCTTTTTCTCGTAGTTCACCATTGTCTGATCTATTCTCTATCTGAAGTATCCACATTTTTTACGGTAAGGGCATTCTCTAGGTATCGATCTAATTATGCCTCAACCCAACTTTTCTTCCTCCTGCAACCTTAGATGTGAAGCTTGATGTTTGTTATCGGTTATCTCTCATTTACTTCTATAGGTTTCAATTTCTTATCCTCTATTATCCGTAGTGGTCTACCCGTCCCATGTTAGTCTCTAGCAGACTCCTTTTGTTAGCCTGAATGTCTTAGCCTCTGTATAGGCTTTAACGAACTAAACCGCCCCTAGTTGTCCCTTATCCATGAGCCCTTAGGTTCTGCTCAATCATCTAGTATAACCTCCGTTACTAGGTTATTCTCCAAATATCTACAACCTCGTGCCTATGAGTTCTTCATAACTTAACATGGTAAATCCCTGTAGAAAGGTTCACCTAATTTTTTCAACCTTTGGTTTCATCCTATTTGGCGATCTTTATCTATCACTGTCGTCGAGCTATGATCTTGCTTGGTATGGTCCCCCGTTGAATGTCCTAGTGGACTCTAACAGTTGCCAGAGTCGACATAGGGACTTATACCTTATAATTCTCATGTTCACCGTACCGGTCGTATTTATTGTCTGTTGGACTACCCCGTGTTTACTGTCCCGGTGATCGCCTCCTGACGTACCAACGTCGAAAGTGAGAATACTACTACTAAATATATGAATTAAGGCGGTGTCTGCAAGTATATGGGCCAGGTTGTAATATAGTTTTACAACGAAGTATTAGAGTTCATCGAGGATCGTACCCAAGGGAGGCGAGACTAAACTAAGATTAACTTCTATACTAATGGGTCTAGTTAATAATTTAATTAAATTATATTACGATTAATCCTAAGGTGATGAGAAAAGATATTTTATAAAAATTTAAATTATATTACGATTAATCCTAAGGTGATGAGAAAAGCTATTTTATAAAAATAAGAAAAACAATAGTAGATACAAATTGCAAATTTTATTAGACTTAATGGTAGAAGACTAACTCGCTTCAGTGTTCATAATTAACTACTATTTCGAGTTCTACTCAATCAACTAGTCATTAACCTAGTAGGGCCTCTCGGCCTTCCACTAACCTAATGAGTTAGTAAGAACTACTTATCTCTCAATATCACAGTCCAGATCGGATTAGGGTAATGTTTCCACGGATAGGCAATACCGATTTTAGGTTCATTCTCACCTATATGAATTCCTAAGATCGTCAAGCCTAAGGTTTTCAGTTCTTCCTATCACAACCAACTGATCCGTTAAAGAACCTTATATAGGGGTTAACTACTCTCACATCCACTCATTAATCTTCCTTACCAGATTATTTCCCCATGGATTTAACAAACACAATGCAATTGATGGAAAATATAAACATTAAGAATAGATCAAAAATAGAGATATGAAAAATCATGATATGATTGTAAATGCATGAACAATAATTCGTTGAAGAGTTGATGGATCTACAATCTAATCTCTATGAGGAACGAAATAGAAAACTGAAAAAAAAAACTACAACTAAAAGAAAATCTAAATTACAACTGAATGTGAAATTAAACTAAGTAAAAAGATGTCCCTAAAGGGTTCAAAACAATTATATTTATAGGCCTAGGGTTGGCTATTGATCCTTGACCTAATTCGACTAACGATTTTACGTTAAAGTTCATTGGGTTGACAGAAACACCTTTAGCTCATTAATTGACCAAGTCATGTCGGTGTCGCAACACCCTCTGGCCTGTGTCTCGTCACTAAAGGAAGCCTAATTTCTATGACTTTTTGAATGGTATTTAGGCATTTTTAAGTTTTGGTATCTTCATAGCATTCAAATATCTATCTCTTACATTTGAAACACACTTTAAATCACTCAATTTTGAGTTCGGAAGCTCAAGTTATGACTATTTTAGTGAATATTGCGCAAACAGAATTTATGGATAGGATTATCATAGGAAATTGAGAGCTTTAGGCTTTAATTTGAGTTTAAATCATATTGGGTTCAATTTTTAGGCTTATTTATTATTCTACATGAGCTTAATATTTTATTTATTAGGTTTCATATTTTTATTATTTATTTATTCTAAATTTTAGGATATTTTTAAGTATTTTCAGTTGTTTAGGAGTTTTATGTTTCTTAGTCAAAAAGAAAGTTTAGTTTCATTAAAATTGCTTCTTGTTTAGATTAATTAGAGTTTCATTATACTTAAGAGTTTCACTTCGATGTAATTAGCTCTCTTATATATAGGCCTTTTCATTATTTATTATTGACATACCTTGATTAATAAATTCCAACTCTTTGAGTTATTTCTCTTTGTGAGATTTCTCTTTTGTTTATTTTAGAAGTTTTCTACTTGGTTTTCTCTTTGAAGCTGTGGGAGAGGTCTTCACCCTCCAATTTTCTAGGGTTTAGCCTTAGAGGGTTACTTAGAGCCATTTTTTAAACATGTTAAACATTATTCTTCAAAGGGTTTCATAGGACATTAACTTTTCATCACCATTGGTTATTTTTATTGAAGTTTTGTTCATCAAGGGGGACAACCTTTTCATCATCCATCTTATTTTTGTTTTCTTCCATTCAAATTTTTTTACCATCTCACCCTAATATTTATTTTTTTTCTTGATTTTATGTTTTTTCCCTTTATTTCCATTATTTCTAATTTGTTTTGTTTCATCTTTTAGGTTTGATCCAAATCTTTCTCAAGTCAAACAACTTGAATACGATCTTGGTCCGCTGCCCCATATCATTTTATAATTTTTAGAAGTGGTTTTTCTTCTTAATCTTCTTTAAGGAGTCGTGGGAATTCATTCTTCGTCCTTCAATTTTCCAATGATTATTTCTTAAAGGGTTGATTAGAGTCGTTAATTGAATTTTTTGGGGTTTATATCTCAAAAGGTTCAATTGAACAACTATTTACTACCCATCTTCTAGTCAATTCAATCTTTACATTCATCCATTTAATTTCCGTTCTTGATTGTTTAATATTCTAAGTTTGTTTTCTTGAATTGTTCTAACATTCAAACACAATTTTCAGGTCTCCTTACTGCCAAGGAATGAGTTTTCCTACCTCTGATTTGTTTTTCCTTACATCGAACAACTTAAATTTGATATTGATTTGTCTCTTATCATTTGGTATATATTTGGGCATTTTAAAGTTGTTTCCTTGTGCTAAACAAACTATTTTCACTGATTTCATTAAAAGAACCTCTAAAACTTGTTCTTACCTAGAAATTTTTTTGAAAAACCATTCCTTTCTATCGGTAAAGAAGTTCGAGATAATCTAAAATTTTGTAATTCTTTCTTGGCACATTGGTACATTGAAAAAAAAAACTATTTCCCACAAAAAACTAAAAGAATAAAAAATGACAAAGAGAAAAAATATTTTTTTGTTGAATTTTGTGCCAAAATTTCTAGATATGTTCTTTTATTATATAAAGAGGTTATAGTTTAAATCTTTTGATTTTAGCATATTGAGAACATATTGGACCAAAAATTCAAGTTGTTTTTCCATTTTTTTCAGTTTCTACTAGGTAGTTTATTTTTCTTTGATTTTAGCCTTAGGTTTTTCATTTGTTTCTAGTTTTTCTTGTTCAATTACGCATTTTAAGACATTTTTGCTTCTTGTGTTAGGTACGAAAAGAGTTCTTTCTCCTTCCTCCGCTCAACTCAAATTCTATTTGGAGTTGAGCTTTTCTTTAGCTTCTTAGAGCCAGAGGACAACTTTTCTAGAGAGTAATCTCCATAATTTCATTTCGAATACTAAGTATGATTACCTCTTTAAATTTTACAAATTAGAGATTCTTAATTTATTTTATTTGCCTTTGAGAGTTGTTTTTGTTGTGAGTGCATAACAGTGAGGCTTAATTTTACTTGATCAATTTTCTTATTTGAGTGTTTGTGTTTTCGTATTCTCATATTGGTTCAATGGTGCAACATAAATGTCATATGTGTTCCAAACCTTCACAAACATGTTTCCAATGCCCAAAAATATTTATATTGTTCATGGATTTGTCAGGAATGACATTTGAACAAGGGTTATATCAAGATACACACACTTTAATGACTTATGACAAAGAGAATAAGCTAGCAAGTGCATGTGGTGTGATCCGAAGGATCACAAGGATTCTAAATGTCCAACATATTCATTTAAGAAAACATCCTTGAAATTCACATCCATGCTCTCTCAACTTGATTTGATGATCATAGCCATACAATCCGTGTAAGTCGAGGAATGTATGTAAGATAAAAAAAAACCTATTGAGGAGTCTTCTTTTACTACTACCATTGAATATGATGATATGCCTATTGATCCTTGAAATTCTCGTCCATGTCTAACAAGAAAGTTCTGTCAACACCGTTTGTGAAGAAATTCTATGTAATTCTATGCCTATTATTGAGATTTCCTCTAGTGACAAAGAAAGTTGTGATGATGAATTCAATGTTCAAAATTTTTGTATGGGGTTAAAGGGAAGTGAGAATGATTCAAGTAAAAACACTGAGAGAAAAGAAACTTTGAGTGATAAAAGCCCATTTGATGGTACAACATCGGTGAGTGAAAATTAGTGTGAGGTAAAATTAGAGAATTCAATTCATATTGACAAAAAAAGAATGCAATGGAAGAAAGAAAATATACAAATGAGAGGAATGGTTATGTTTTCACTAACCTTAACTTGAATTTGTCTAGTGGACTTGTTTCTTTCTTTCAGGAATTTGTTGATCTTTTAAGAGGAGCTCTATTAAACCATTCCATCTATGATAAACATTCTTTCTTGTTCATCCAAAAAAAATTTGAGAACAAAGCTTTTCGAGGAAAGGGGAATGATACATGCACGGATGGGGTGAAATTTATTAAATTTCATTTATTGAAGCTACCAATTTTCAAGTTCGAAAAATCAGTCAACTTGTAACGACTTTTCAGATGAGATTTAGACATTTTTGGGTTGAGATATCTTCATAGCGTTCAAAAAACTATCTCTTATCTTCGAAACGCAATTTGAATCACTCGATTTCAAGTCTAGGAGCTCATGTTATGACTTATTTAGTGAAGACTGCACGAGCAAAATTTATGGACGGGATTATTACGAGAAATTACAAGTTTTGAGCTTTAATTTTAGTTTAAATCATATTGGGTTCGATTTTTAAACTTAATTTTGATTATATATGAGCTCAATATTGTATCTATTAGTTTTATATTTTTATTATTTATTTATTTTGAATTTTAGGATATTTTTAAGTATTTTAAGTTGTTTAGGAGTTCAGTGTTTCTTAGTCAACAAGAAAGTTTAGTTCCACTAGAACTACTTGTTTAGATTAATTAGAGCTTCGTTATACTTAAGAGTTTTATTTTGATGTAATTAACTAGCCTACAGAAAGAGCTCTTCATTATTCATTACTGAGATACCTTGATTAATAACTTTTAACTCTTTGAGTTATTTCTCTTTGTGAGATATTTCTTTTGTTTTTTTCAGAAGTAGGTCTCTTCTTAATTTTCTCTTTGAAGTAGTGGGAGAAGTCTTCTATTGGAAAAAAATCAGGTTTGAAAACTATTTTCTTACATAATGGAAAATTTAAAATTTTAAAAATCAAGTCAGTTTGTGATATTTATACCAATAAAATTTTCTTGAAATCGTACCAATGTTTTGGGCTAGACAAATCCTTGTCATTCTCGACTTTCAACCGAATGACCTTCTCCACTATTCTCGTACCACAAACTTCTTCGAGTGTGAGCTCGAATAAATTCAAATCTTACACAGAACTAAAAATTATTTACTTTACTTTCAGTGCAAAAGTAAAACTCTCTCTAATAAAAACCAGTAGAACTGTTATTCCCGAAAAATGGAATTTATACTTAGAAATAAATTCTCACTATTTTCGGACAGAATAACAATATCTCAAAGTTGTGTGTAACTTATCATCTTTTTACTCCTACTACTTTCATCTATTTATACGAAGAAGAAGTGAAACCCTTGTTGAATTAGTATAAGCATTTAATGCATATTTAATAGAAAAACAATATCTCAGCTGAACTAGGAAAGAGAGGGTGACAACACTAGTTAAACATACTAGGCTTTGTTATCCCTTGTATCGGGTCCAAATTATAAGTCTTTCTTGATCCTACCCAATACGTGTTTTTCTATTTTCCAAAATAAACATCACAAATTAATTTCCAAGTTAAATAATTTTATCAACCTTATTCTTTTTTCTCAAACTGATTCTTATTCTATTAAAATCATGACAACTTTACCTAAAAAGAATCTACGAAAAAATATATTTAATTTTCTACATTCAACGGATTCACAATGACCAATTAATTTAATTTCACTTCGAACTTTAATTAATTAATTAATTAATAATTCAAAAAACTATAAATTATTTTTTGGGTCATTTCAATACTTAGTGAGAAAACCACATTCATTTCTAAATGTTTCCCATTTCTCTTACTTTATCATTTCTATCCATTTTTGTTCATTTGATTCAACATGCAATTCATTTTTGGTTTCAACAAGCTAGCAGAGGACCTATTGGACATATGTGATTAGGGCTCAAATGATTTATAATTAACTTCTAGCTTTTCACCTATTAATTCTAAACTCATTTAGTCATGAAGTCATTCCACTATAGTATCGTGACCGAGCTTTCTCTGATGATATACCATTACGAAGCTACTCGATCAATTCTTGTCCAATGATCTTGTCATAAGTGTGTTACCTTCATAGGATATCCTTAGTCTCTTTGTGATAAATCCGCTCTCCCAATATGATCCTATTTTATTTCATGGTAATCATTATATCTTCCTTCATGAAAAGTAATTACTATCAAATAGTAATTAAGTCATTCATCACAAAGACGAATGACCCGTGGCCACATTTATTTTTCATCTATCATGTAATGCCAATGAGAGGTTATCATTTACTCGTGTCTTGGGCTATGAATTCCACTATTGTTGTAACAGCCCGTTTTTCAGTGGTACCCAAAATTATGGTTTTGGAACCCCATTTTCCAATGATTGAGTCTATAAATATTATTAATTAATATTTACGAGTATATTATAGTGTTATATTGCATTACAGTTCGATAATTTTATTGAATGATTAGTAATTAAGGTACAAAGACAAAATCATAAAAACCGTAAAAGTTCATCACTATTGATTTTTATTAGCTAAAAGGCTTAAAAAGTATTAAATCAAGGATTGGTTTAGCAATTAGACCACTAATTAGTATAGAGGACAGTTGGTGGCCTTTAATTCTATAAAATTTGTTTAATTTATATTATTTTGTTAATTTAAAATAATTAAAACATAATGTATAACATAAAATTAAATAGAAAAAGGAAGTCATTCTCTCCCATCATCTTCTTCACACTGTTTCTAAGAAGAAAAGAAGATTGTTGGAACATCCTAGCTTAGATCTTCAATTGGTAAGTCATTTTTAGTCCGTTTTTTGTAATTTTTATATTTTTGAGACCTTGGAAGCTTGATTTAGTTAGCCTAAGGATTAATTTGTGAAATTTTCATATGCATAAAATAAACTGTTATAAGGTATTTGAAACTGATAAATTGAAATGGATTAATGTTTAGATCAATATTTGAATCAATCAAAAGTTAATCAAGGAAAAGGAAAAATTGTGGATTAGTCCTCAACATCTCGCTTAATACTGTTTTGTGAAATTTTTGAGACCTTGGGAGCTTGATTTAGTTAGCCTAAGGATTAATTTGTGAAATTTTCATAATCATAAAATAAACTGTTATAAGGTATTTAAAACGGATAAATTGAAATGGATTAACATTTAGATCAATATTTGAATCAATCAGAAGTTAATTGAGGAAAAGGAAAAATTATGGATTAGTCCTCGACATCTCACTTAATACTGTTTTGCCAGCTAAATTCATATGGTATGGTTATGTATATAATTGTCATATGTAAATTTGAATTGTGAAATTGTGTCTATGTGAATCTATATGGATTTGTTTATGTACAAAAGGTGATAAATGGATTGAATTATAGAGAAATGATTGTATGTGTTAAATGTGCCTAGATGAACTAATAATGATATGATACAATTGACATGCCAATAGGGCTATTTGCACGTTATACAGGATATGTAACAAAGATGATACAGAGTATACTGATATACGGAGAATTCACTAATTATATTGAAATCCTGCATTTGTTGCGGACTACTGAGATATGTCTCTACGAAGACCCTAGTATAGTGAAGGGATGATATGTTATATGATATTTGTGCCTACAGGCCTTGCATTCTGGTTCATTGGTGTGGTGTAGTTACCCGTGTATCCGTATTTGTTAATTTTAGTTTATCTGGCTAACGGTTAATAAAACGAAAAGAATAACAGAATAATTGTATGTTTAACGATTGGAAACAACTATATGTGATTCGAATGATATAAAAATGTGTTTGATGATTCTGATAAAATGACATAGAAATTGTATTGTACAGGTTGAAATGTTAAAAGACTCGTAATTGACAAAATCACCTTATTGTTGTGATATGTGAAAATGGGAAAGTTAGTAGTTATCTAATTTTTTATGTTAATTTTGAATCGAGGTGAGTTTGTTTTTTAAATCTATTAACTTACTAAGCATTCAAAATGCTTACTCTATCTGCTTTATGTTTCTGTAAGGGTCATTTTGTGGAACGCATCAATTGGATTACCTCAAAGCTCACACTATCTAGCTTCTAAATCAGTAGACTTTTAAACATTCTGGATTCAGTTATGTGTTATGTATATAGGTAATGTTACGTTTATGTGTGTCCTTTGACTTAGGTGGTATGGATCCTAAATGTGACTTGAATTTTTGAATGATATGTTATGAACATAAATATAAATGTTGGAAATGTCTTAGGCTATATTTGTAGCATTTGAATAACAATGTTGAGAATGGACTAGTTGAGTTAGATGATGGACATGAATGGTATTAAATGTTTGAGTAAATGGTGATTTCTTATACAGATATGGTTGGAAAAGTACCTATTTGATGCTCAATGGTTTGATTGAATTTGTGAATGGTCAATTGTATGTTTGGTGAATTTGTCATACATTGAATTAAGCATACTTAAGTTGATATGGATTGTGTAGGTAAAGTATATGTTGAATGCCAAGTAAAATATGATGGAATTATGGATTGAGGAATGGATGATTTGTAGTATATTATTATGGTTTGAGTTGATTTTATGCAGGTTGAAGTGTGCCTAAGGCATCATTTGTATTTGGTTTTTGGTTTGAACATGAAAATATACCAAAATGTGATTTTTTACCTTCTGGAAAAAAGTATCGATACTTTACCAAATGAATAGGATTTTAAAATGACAGAATGCCAATTTGGTATTGATACCAATATAAAGTATTGATACTTTATCCAGGTATCGGTACAAGTTGGCTTGTCTATAAAATTTTGAAAATTGCAGAATGTCAAAATCATATCAATACCCAATTTAGTATCGATACTTCTAATAGGGATATTGGTACATTATTCGAAGTATCGATACTTGTATATTTTACTGGATTTTTTGAAATACCAAAGCTGAAAGCGGTATTGGTACCTAATATTGGTATCGATACCTATCTCAAACTCTGAAAAGTTTTCAATGTGGTCATTCTTCATGCTCAGGTCAACTTAAGAGCTTTCGTAAGCTGGATTGAGTTTTAGTTTTGTTTGTAAATCATATTGTTCATGGATTTATGAAATAAATTAGTGTTTAATGGAATCTTGAGTTATTAATTGAATGTGATTTGCTCCGGTAACTACGATGGCATTTCGTAGCTCAGATTTGGCAACCGGGCCGGGTATGGGGTGTTACAATTGTGAATGATGTTATATACTGTAGAAGTCGTATACCTAATGCACCAGCTTTCAGTTCCTTATCTATTCAAACTTAGGCTTTTACTTACATCAAAGTATATGAGTCACACATACATAGTCCACCATCCACTCAGGATTAAGGTATGTCACACTATGAACATCAAAAGTGATTAAATCCATAGACGGATTTAGAATCTATTCTACTTGGATCCTATTTGATGCACTTTCAGTCCAATCAATCACATTTATGTCCCTATCTTCTAGAGTCATTTGCTCCGATGTCCAAGACAAAGCATCTCCCTAATTGACTTGATAAACGACATATTAGTCTTTTAATCGATTTGCTCATTTTTTATTTGACCAAGGACATGTTTAGGTTCGTCTACTAATATAAGTTGTCTTTTCGTGTTACGATCCGACCACGTAATAGCACTTATTATTAGTTAAACATTAGACAACTAGTGAGCTAATAGTTTCTTCCATTTTGCTTTGCATGCAAAAAAATTAAAGACAATATACAAAATATATTAATGTAATTCATGAACAATCTTTCTAACAAATCTGATTGAAAACATTTAGGGCATCAGATCTAACATCTTCACCCTCCAATTTACTAGGGTTCAACCTTAGGGGGTTGCTTAGAGCCATTTTTGGAGGTTGTTGAAGATCATACTTCAAAGGGTTTAAAATGAAATCGAGTTTTCATCACCATTGGTTGTTTTTATTCTTCAATGGGGACAACCTTTCCATCATCCATCTTATTTTTGTTTTCATGCTTTCAATATTTTTTCCATCTCACCCTAATATTTATTTTTCTTGATTATGCTTTGTTTTTCTCTTTATTTCCATTATTTCTATTTTTTGTTACTTTTTCCAAGTTAGATATGAATCTTTCTTTAATCGAACACTTGAATATGAACTTGGTCCACTGTCCCTTATCAAAACTACTTCTATTAGGGATACAAACTTCTTGTATATGATCTCTTTTTGTAAGTACCTAATCTCTATCCATTCCCTTTCCTTAGTCACCCCTTGAGCTAATCATGCGTCCCCATACCTACTAAGCGTCTGTTAAGAAGTGTGCTAGGGGTGAATCCCCTAGTACAAATTTGTCCCCTTCCTTAACCAGTTTCTTCAAAATTAATAATGCCATTGACAAGTTTAATACCTACTTCATTACTCGCAATATTCAAATATCTTATCCCTTAGACCTTAAATTTATCTCAGACCAACTAGATTTTAAGTATCTTGACCAATTTCGTGATTGGGGTTGGTTACTTTGTCTCAAAATTAGGGGCGTTTGTTACGAAAACTAGGTTCACACTTTTTACTCCAATGCCAAATTCAATTATGGTGATGATGGTCGAACCATCATTTTTGTCTCCTCATATGTTAGGTAGAAGAAGTTAAGGTTTCTCCCTCTATCCTCGTGAAACATCTTTCCATTTCGAATGAGGGTGATGGAAACAACAACAGTCTATTCCCTTCTGACCTTATCACCCCTCATTACTATGTTGGTGATCTAGACTTGCATGATAGGAGCCTCCATCTTATTTTCACTTGGATAGTGTTCCCTTCCAATAAACATTTTGGGTTTAGAAATTTGAACTATAGGATGTGTTTTTGTTTACATACCAATAATTACCTTAACCTCGCTAATATAATCTTCTTTAAAACCGTCAAGGTTGTTTGTCCTTCGGTGTCTAGCAAAAAAACTCTTAAGTATGGCACATTCCTTTCTCATTTCTTCTAGTCCCTCAAGTTAAAAGTTAGTTTTAACCTCAATCTAGCCATTACTTCCTTTCTTAATGTGTCGGTTGCCCATAGTTGTGGTTGGATCAAAAGCAAAGGTGTAGTTAGGTATTTCGAGTGTGTCAAAAAGAAACCACCAGTCAACAAGAGGAAGGCGCGCAACAAAAAGATACTCCTCAGCCTCCAGTTGCGGATATACCCTTTTTGGCACCTCCTCCATTTTTGTGCACCCTTGCACTTTTCAATGCTATTCATAGGTTGTCATTGCATGTTGATGCTCACTTTGATGCATTAATAGTCCATGTTAGTGATCAGTGCAATCTCTTGGAGGATTACATCATGGATCTTTCCTCTCGATTTCCTCCGCCTTCGATTGCCTAACTTGTTCTGTTAGATTGATATTATCATGGTTGTTTGTTTGAGATATTTAATACTTTTCTCTAATTATGTTTGATGCATGATACTTTGGATTTTTTTAATTTCGTTGCTATACGTTTGCTACTCAATTATGATTTGGATGCCTTGAGCTTTATTAATTGTCTTTTGTTTCTACTTCATTTATTTCTAATTTGCATGTGTTTTTTTTTTGCTTTGTTTTATTTTACTTTATATCCTTTTCTTATGTTTTATCTACTTTTTTAATCCTCCCTTAGTTTTTAAAATGCATGCTTCTCTTTTATATTACAAAAAGGGAGAAGAAAAGAAAAGTTTGTAAATGATTGTACTTTTATACAAGCCACACGATTTGAAATTTAAAAATTGATTTTTCAACTAACTTTGAAACGTGGTTTCATTATTAAAAGTTGAAAATCAATTCAATTTTTTTAAAATGGGGCTTAACTTGAAAATAACATTTGAATAAGGGGAGATATCAAATGTTTTCAATGATTTTGTTATATAAAAAAGGGGAGATTGTTAGCCTTAGGTTTTCAAATGTTTTGATATAACAAAGTCAAACATTAAATTCTCACTTAGTCAAATTTTGAAATAAATTGATTTAACCTTGTAAAATTATTTTCAAGTGCATGAGTATAAAAACTCATCAAATGACTAAAATGGCAAAATTCCTTTAAAAACATTGTTTCAAGTTAATTTTTACTTTATTAGAATATTTCTACCGATACAAGTGCATACTTGTATCGATAGAAGTAAGTCATAGAGCACCCCAACCATTCCTCTAGACTTGCACCAATACTAGGGGGCCTTCTACCGACACATTTACAGTTGTATCGATATTTGGGAGGAGTTCTAATGATACAAGTAAGCCAATGAGCTTTTTCGGGTTCCCCTACACCTTCCACTGATACAACTATCAGTATAAGCCTGAACCCTTGAAACCTTCAGACTTCTACCAATACAAGTGTTTTTCTATCAATACATCAGGCTCCAACAGTCACATTTTTTAAGACTTCTACTGGCACAAGTCCACTTGTATCGATACAAGTGGTTTGCAGTCTACAATTAATGTTCGAATTTAAGACTACCACTACTCTAATTTACTTCCAACATCCTCCAAAAGTCCCCAAGGTTTTTATAAGGCATAAATACAAGTCAATATCTCCATATTGAAGACAAGAAAGAAATTTGTAGAGTCAATTGTACAAAATCTAATATTTTCGTTAATATTCTCTTTGTTCTTTATACACACACTTAAGCATCTATCTCTTTCATTCTTCCAAGTGTTGTATTGTCATTGAGTGAGCTTAATTGTTGTAATATCTTCCTTTGAGAAGTGTCTTTAATCATTATTCTTATTCCTGTCTTTGTAAGAGTTTGCTTAAGGTTTTGAGTAGAAAACTTTAAGGAAATGACTCTATCTTACCTATTGAAAATATAGTGTTTTGTTCAGGTTAAACCTCATCCTTGAAAGGTTCAAATCTAGTGAATTTTGGAATTCCTTAGTTGTGGAGAATCTCTATTTTTTGTCATATTTTTTAAAAGTTTTTAAAACACCAATTGACCCATCTTGGTGATTATTGAGCCTAACATAATGTTAAGAAAATAATGACATAGTAACAGAAACTCTAATTTTGTTGGTCAATAACATTAGAAAGTCTAAGAAAATCAAAGAATCTTGTTTGAATAAAACAATAAAAATAAAAAAAGGGTAAAATAGAAATAAAATAGAAAAAACAAACGGATTCACATATCCCTAGTATTCAACAAGTATTTTGTTAATTTAAGGAAAACATGGAAAAGGAAGAACAAACTAATTAAATACTCAGCCAAAATTGGGGAAGAAATCTTTGAGAAGGCAAAAAGCGTTGGGAGAGAAGATGAACAATTCATAGGTTGAGTAATTCTGAAATGCAATCATGCATGGTTTTTATATATACCGTCCATGCCAAAAATAGGAAAAGTATAACAATAAGAAACAATAACGTTGGAATAGAAAATTTGATTCTGCTAGTTAATAACGTTAGAAAATCTAAGAAAATTAAGGAACCTTGTTTGACTAAAATAGGAAAAAAAAATAATACAGAAAAAAAAAACAAATCCGCTTATCCTCAAGGATTCAACAAGCAGATTTATTAACTGAAGGAAAACAAGAAACAAGGAAGAACAAAGCAATAAAATACTCAACTGGAATTGAGGGAGAAAGATTTGAGAAGGTAGAAAGCTTTGAGAGTGAAGATGAATAATTTACAAGTTGTGTGATTCTGAAGTACAGTCATGCATAGTATTTACAGGTACAATGCATGCCAAAAATAGGAAAAATATAACGTTGAGAAAATAATAACGTTGGAACAAATAATATGATTCTACTGGTTAATAACGTTAGAAACCTGAGAAAATTCAGGAAGTTTGTTTGACTAAAATAGTAAAAAATTAAAAAAAAAACGAAAAAAGCAAACAAATTTGTGTATCCCGTAGGATTCAACAAGTATTTTAAAGAAAAACTGAGAATAAAGAAGAATAAACCAATTATATACTCTGCTAAAATTGGCAAAAAAATTTTGAGAAGATAGAAAATATTGATAGAGAAGATGAATAATTCACAGATGGAGTGATTTTGAAGTGCAGTTACATATGGTATTCATGCCGAAAATAACGTTGGAACAGAAAATGTAATTCTGCTGGTTAATAATGTTAAAAATCAGAGAAACTTAGAAAAACCGTAGTTGAGCCTAGTATCACGCGCAAGGGTGGAAAATCTTCCCGTTTGAACTAAATTGAGATGGATTCTTGTGTGCTGGTGCCCATTCTCCTATTTTGGACTCTAATAAGTTGATTGTAAAACAATACTATATACAACATATATATCTGAAAATGTTTCTTCAAAGGGCTTGGGATACGTTAAAAAACTCCCAACACCTTTTCCTCTTATTTCCATGTCACATTCTTCTCTATAATCATAACAGCAATTCAAGGTGTCGGCATATCCACCCAAATTCAGAACCTCCAAATGAGTTTCTGGCTCATATTTAATAGTTTTTGAAACCGACTGTTAGGATGGTCGGCTCCATCACCAGCTGTTTGAATAGTTTTTGTTTTTTTCTATTTAAAGTTTAATTCAAATTGTTCAATAAACTTGTTTTATCAAATATAAAATTTTTATTTTTATTTATTTTCTAATTAATTGTTTTTATCACATAAATCTTTTTTCAAAAAAAACATTATGTAAATGATTTTCATGTTAGCATTTTAACGAAAAGGTTTGATCATGCAGACTAAATTATTAATTTAAAAATTAAATTCTATTTGATTAAAGTAAAACATTTAAATTCTCAATTTCATAAATGGAAGATATGAAATTCAAAATTAAATCCTTAAATCACAATAAACTTACCCTAAACTCGATTTTTAATAAAAATAACTAAAAATGTTTAAATTCAATTAAAAAATAACAGATAATGTCATATTTGGTATCTATACTTTTATAAAATATTGAAATATCTAATGTGATACTTGAACTATTTATTTGTGTTTTATTTGGTACTTGTACTTTCATAAAATGCTTGATGTGGTATTTGTATTTAAAAAATGTCTAATGTGATACTTGAACTATCAATTTATGTATTATTTGGTACATGTACTTTCATAAAATGTCTAATGTGGTACTTATACTTTGAAAATGTTCAATGGGTGCCTAAACTATCAATTTGTGTATTATTATGGTACCTAAAGTTAACACCCTTAGTAAATGCTAAACCACTCAATGAAAATTTGACAGATGGATTTTTTCTAAATCACCAATTCCACATGGATAATATAAAATTATATGAATTATATGAAAAAATAAATTAAAAAATAACTAAAACTAAACAACATACGTTATACAAGTAAAAAATTCTCAAAATTTATGTTTTTTACTTGACTTATTAAACTTGAATGAGAGGTTGAATAACTTGATTTTGACTACCATTTTATTTTTTATGTTTATTTATCTTTTCACATAATATTATATTATCCATGTGAAATTGGTGATTTGGAAAAAATCCACATGTAGAATTTTTATTGGATGGTTTAGCATTTACTATGGGTGTTAACTCCAAGTACCATAGTGATATACAGATTGATAGTTCAGGTACCACATTGAACATTTTCAAAGTATAAGTACCACATTAGAAATTTTATGAAAGTACAAATACCAAATAATATACAAATTAGTAGTTTAGGTACATTGGATATTTTATGAAAATATAAGTTTCAAAAAGTACAAGTACCACATTGAACATTTTATATAAGTACAAATACCAAACATAACATTATCCCTTC
Organism: Gossypium hirsutum; assembly: GCF_007990345.1. NCBI lineage: Eukaryota > Viridiplantae > Streptophyta > Magnoliopsida > Malvales > Malvaceae > Gossypium > Gossypium hirsutum. Next base: position 24,098,454 of record NC_053439.1, read on the forward strand.
TAAAAATAATAGTTTTATTATTATTTTTACATAGTAAATTAGACTGAACAAAATCGTCTTGATGTTAAAAACTCTAAGCTCAAGCCTAGGCCAAAATGGGCTAATATGACCGGACCAAGTAGGCTGCCTGTCCCATGAGCACCTAGGCAAAGACCGTTCTCAAAATTCCTAAACTTTACTTTTAGGTTAAATTTTGTGATTAGTCCACATAATATGTGTAATTTATGGATTTAGTCACTATATTTTAAGTTGGTTGTTTTTAGTTCCTAAACTTTTAGAATTTTTTAAATTTCAATAATGACCAAACAAACATCATTGAATTCATTAAGTTTTACTATTTTCAAAATCATATGTGGCAAATGTATTATCACATGTGTAACCTATGTCAGCTTGTTATTTATAAAAAAAAAAAAGAGCTAGTTAACGAATTTAATAGCTTTCATTTATGTCAAGACAAAAATTTGAAATTCAAAAAGTATAAGGACTAAGAATGACCAATTGAAAAATATAGACTTAATCTACAACTTTATGCAGAGTACCACACTAATAACATAATTTAATCAAATGGATTTAATTGATATCATTTGGGTTAGGATTGAAATTTCAAAATTTAAAACGTATAGGGGCTAAATCCACACCTTATGCATAGTATAGAGGCTAATAGCATAAATTGACCTTAGTTTCATTTTGTTTGATATCTATATATTTATTGGATAATTATATTTGTTTTAATTATCTATACTATATATAATGACTAAGTTGGTGTTACAAGTCAACTTGAAACCAACTCGATCAAAAAATTTACTCAAAAATAATTTAATGAAGTAATAAATATTAATATAATGATGTTTTATCTATAACTATTTTTATATGAAATGTTTAAATAATACAACTAAAAATTAAATGTTTAAGGATTTAGCTCATGATTATTGGTAAGTATTGATTTTACCCCTCTACCTATAATTCAATTATTAAATAAAATTGTTACAAAATATTAAAATTTTCTTTTACGTGCATCTTAATTGTAACATAATCTAGTAAAATTTAAAGTTAATTCTTATAAAAAAATTTATAATCAGTTAATTAGATTAAGAATAATGTAGTTTTGTTCTATATTTTAAGTTAAGTAACCTAATCAACATGCCATGAATAGGAAAAGATTTATCTATATTAATTTTTAAGCTTTTGATTGAGTTAGTGTCACTTTTAATTGGGTCACCAATTCGATTAGAGGTAGTGACCCAATTAGAGAAATTATGGACATACCCTTTCGTAATTAAAATAAGTTATATTATTCGATTTTATTTTTCATTTTTTAAAACCAATAAAAATATGTATATAGTGGAATTTGAACTCGAATCAATCAATTGTCAATCAATTGCATTAATAAAATTTTTAATTTACTACACAGCTAAAACTTTATTTTGATATTTTGATATATTTTAATTTTATTATGCGCATTTTATTACTTCCATCATTTGTATATTTAAACTTTTATATTATTAATAAAACCCTTAACTGAGTTGGTGTCATGAGTTAATCGAGTACCAACTCAGTTAGGAAATGACTAATATATCCTTTTATTAAATGACTACTATTATTATTTTAATGACATTTTTGTCTTTTCATACTTTTATATAGTTTTTAACTAAAAGGAACTAAAATTAACATGTCTAAAAATTGAACCTGTGTTTAATGGATTTATAAATAGATTATTTACCACTACAATAATAATTTTTGAATAAACTTAAAAAAATTAACTTTTAATATAAAATATTTTCTCTCATCAAATTTGTGTATTTATATTATTAATAAAATCTTTATTTGAATTGATTTCATTGTTTATTACATATTATTTTTAAATACAATTTTTATTCAAAATTTATGATTTACGCATACAATAGAATCTCTCTAGTATAATTTAATTTAATTACACCTTTTAAGACGATTTAATTTTATGTTTAATTTAACCCATGTGGCTGTGGTTTACTTCTTCCGGTATATAATAAAAAATGAATCGTCCACAGCAGGATTCGAACCTGCGCAGGCAGAGCCTAACAGATTTCGAGTCTGTCTCCTTAACCACTCGGACATATCCACGCTTAGATTATTTGATTTATAATAAATAAAAGATTATTTCCCCGCTCCTAAGAAAAAGAAAAAAAGGAAAGAAAGACCGTTGCCATTGTGCCAAATTACAAGCATGCTATTACTTAGCTGTTTATTTTAGAAATCTCCATATTTGATAAAATAAATATGTTTTTATACAGTAATAATGTTTAAGTTGAGAAATTTACTAAAGTCTTCACGTGCGTTATCTAATCTCATGTAAACGAAAGAGATATAATTTCGGTGATGCTATCCCAGCCCTTCGTAGTTTGTCTACTAAGTAAAAGAAAGGTTATATTCATTAGATGATAATAATAATGGTAAATTATTAAAATAATCACTTTTGTTTATTTCAAGTTATATATTAGTCAATTTGTTTGAATGTTATATTTTAGTTACTTACGTTATCGTGTTGTACATTTTAGTCACTGAGCCATTAATTGCATTAACTGTATAACAATAGCTAACGTGACATGTTAATCATCATTTCAAATAAAAATTTAGTTAATTTATACAATAGGTCCCTATATTTTTCGTTTTAAGCAATTTAAATTTTTTTCTTTTATGTTCTTTTAACTTTTCTTTTTTTTCATTCTCTTCTGCTTCTTCCTCTGTTTTCCTCCCTTCTCCATTTCTTTGAACGTAGTTTTTCTATGTTTGTCATTTGTCAAAACTAGTCCCTATACTTTTATTTTTTTTGAACAATTTAATTTTTTTCGAGTTAGGCCAGGAAAACATAGAAAAACTACGTTAAGAGAAATGAAGAATGGAGGAAAATAGAGGGAGAAGCAGAAGAGAATGAAAAAAGAAAGTTAAAAGAACATAAAAGGAAAAAGTTAAGTTGCTCAAAATGAAAAAAAAATTTAGGGACAATTATAGAATTTAACCTAAAATTTTTGTTTGAAATGATGATTTAACGTGCCACGTCAGCTTACAGTTACACCATTAATGGTAATTAACGGCTCAATGACTAAAATGTTACAACATGATAATGTAAGTGACTAAAACGTAGCATTTCAAACATAAGTGACTAAAATGTAACTTGAGGCAAATAAAAGTGACTATTTTGGTAGTTTATCCTAATAATAATAAGGTTTAAGGGTGTAAAAAGCCCTTAAACTTTTTCAAAATAAGTAATTAAACCCCCTTCTTTTTGCATTCACTTGGGTACTTGAATTTTCACAATACATCAAAAAGGTCCTAAAACTTTTTCAAAAAAAAAAGCACTTATCCCCCACTTTTTTTGCATCCAATTGGGTACTTGGACTTTTGAAATGCATCAAAAGGCCTTCAAACTTTTCAAAAAGCAATTAATTCCCTGCTTTTTCCCCCTCAATTGGGTACTTAAATCACCCTAAATTTTTTTCAATAAAGTCACCACGTGTCATAACCACAGCGTGACATGTGGTAAAAATGATAAAAAATAAAAATCAATAAAGTTATAAAATGATAAATTTTAATAAAAAATAAAAATAGATTTAGAATTTATTAAAAACTAGAAAAAAAATTATAAAAATTGTAAAAAAAATTATAAAAAATGTAATTTTTTCTAAAATCATAAAATAAAATATATAAAATATTTAGAAATATGGAAAAATTAAAAATTTAAAAGTAATAAAAAATTATTAAAATGCAAAGAAATAAAATTGTAAAAAAAATTATAAAATTACGTACTAAAGAAGCATTTATAATATTTCTATAACTTTTATTGACTGTATTTTTTTTATCATTCTCCCACATAACATATTGCGGAATATGGTTAATTGAAAAAAAACTGGGGTCATTACTTTATTGATCAATGATTTTAATGTAAATTTTAATTTTTAATTTTATGATTTTTTTTAAATATTTTATATTAATTTTTATTTAATTTTTTTTTTTTTTAAAATTAAAATATAACATTTATAACACATCAGGTTGTGATACGGGGTGGCTTTAACTGAAAAATTAGGGACAGTTAACTTTGACGGTCAACTATTAAAGTTAATGGTCAAAGAGTCTTTTTGATGCATTTTATAGTTCAGTATCCAATTGAGTGTAAAAACAAAGTAGAGGCTTAATTTTTTTTTTAAGTTTGAGAGCCTTTTTGATGCATTTTGAAAGTTCAAGTACCCAATTTAGTGCAAAAAAAAAGCAGGGACTTAATTGCTTTTTAAGGTTTTTTTTACACCTTAAGCATAATAATAATAATAATAATATAATAAATACGATTTTCGAAACTCTTGAGTTAACGAGATACTTTTTATTTTCTATCATATTACCAAATTCACATTTTGAAGTAAAATAGAAGTTGTCATAATTATAATTAAATAGAAGTTGTGATAATTATTATACATTTAAAATATTATAATTTAATTTATATTTATTAGTTAAAAATATTGTATTAATTTTAAAATTGAGTTATTACTTAAATAAAACTCTAAGTATAAATGTAAACAAAAAAAAAAGTTGTCCCTAATTATAATTTAAATTACAATTATTAGTTAAAATTTTTTATGTAAAAGTTGTGCTAATTTTATTTATATAAATTAGAGTTATTCTTTAAATAGAATTTTAAGTACCTTAATTATCACTTAGTTAATATATTAGAGTTAATTATGTTAATCAACAATAGTTTGAATAATGTTATTTTGCATTAATTGCATAAAGTAAAACTATAATTTTGTTAAAAATGCTTTAATTATGATTTGGAAATTTCTATTATAATGTTTGAGTTGATAAGTTAATACATTTTAATTATATTCAATATTTCAAATAAAAATATTATTTTATATTAATTAATGTAATTAAACTTATAATAGTTAAAAAATACACGTAAACTCACATGCAACGCATGTGACATTAAAAGTTTGTAATAATAAAGAATGGTGGTTGTTTTACTTAAACTTCAAATAATGGGCACCAAAAAGGTGAGACTAATCAGTGAAACAGGTTAGGCCTTCTTCACACCCTACCCTAATAAAATATTTGGATAATGTACTTGTACTTTAAAAATGTATAATGTGATACCTAAACTGTTAATTTGTATTTTTTGGTACCTGTACTTTCATAAAATGTCTGATGTGGTACTTGTACTTTAAAAATGTCCAATATGGTACCTGAACTAGAGGTGTTCATGGGCCGGGTCGGGCCGAGTTCGGGCTGGGCCAATAAAAAATTGGCCTGAGCCTAGGCCCAGGCCCAGCCCGGCCGAAATATGGGCTGGATTTTGTCCAGGCCCGGCAGGGGGAAAATTCCTAAGCCTGGGCCCGACCCGGCCCGGCCGCATTTTTTAAATAAACACCAAAAAAATTTTAGAAATTAAAAAAAGTATTTTTAAAAATAATTTTTTTAAAAATAAAAAAATATATTTATTATATTTGGGCCGGCCCGGGCCGGCCCGGGCTAAAAAAGTGGTACCGAGGCCCGGCCCATTTTCTAACGGCTCATTTTTTTGCCCAAGCCCATATATTGGGCCTATATTTTTACCGCAACCCCCATATTTCGGGCAGGCCGTCGGCTGGGCCGGGCCAGGCTGGGCCGCTCGACCATGAACACCTCTAACTTGAACTAATATTTGTGTATTATTTGTACTTGTACTTTCAAAAGTCTAATGTGTACTGATTTAAAATGTCTAATGTGATACCTAACTATCATTTGAGTATTAATTCGGTACGCTGTACTTCATAAAATGTCTAATGTAATACTTATAATTTAAAATATCATGTGGTACTTAAACTATCAACTGTGTATTATTATATACTTGAAGTTAAGCCCCTCAGTAAATGTTAAACCAACAATGGAAATTCATACATGGATTTTTTTCAAATCATCAATTCCACTTGGAAATGTAGCATTATTGAAAAAGATAATTTAAAAAAATAAATAGCTTGTAACACCCCATACTTGGTCGCAATCCGCTGGAAGCGCCAATGTTACAAGAATGCCTTACAAAAAGTAGTAAACCCGGAAGCCACTTCCATCATGTAAATTTACTCACATAATAATTTGTTAAGATCAAATAATACGAGACAATTAAGTCTATGTTTTAATATGCATTACCAAAAAAAAAGCAAAACCTAAGGTGCTCAATCAAGCTTACCGAAAGCCTTTAAACCTGGCGTCGAAACCCAAATTCGGAACCATTTTGAAA